>NC_047154.1:28220140-28227640 GCF_009819705.1 Hippoglossus hippoglossus
TGTACAACACGTACTGCTCCATGCGCTCCGATGACTCCGCCCCCTCGTAGTGCGGACAGTATACGTCCAGGTAGTCGTTGATCGCCACCTCCACCGTGTACTCGCCACCAAAGAACCTGAGGAGCAGAAGAAGACATAGAATAAAATCAATTAAAATAAATCAATAACTGATATTAATATCAATCCGTTCTCTCAGATATTTTGTTTTTGCTCTAATGACCTAAGATGGTTTGTTGATAAATAAATGAGTTATTAATAATTCCCCTTTTGTTTGTGGCGTCATTGCATCTTTGGTTAGTTGGTTTATTTGTTGTTGTGGATCCATAAAATGTATTTAAAGAGAAACAAACAGACACGAGTCACAGTGAAGAACATGTTTGTGTTTATTTATTGAGACAACTCTTCATCACTGAGTGTGTGTGTGTGCTTGTGTGTGTGTCAGACAGTGTCTGTGTGTGTGTAAATCTGGGTGTGTGTAAGTTTGTGTGTCTGTGTGTGTCCTCTTTGTCTTTGCTAACACCATTAGCAAAGTGCGGCTAACTCAGTTAGCTTGAGTGACTAAGAGCTGGAGAGCGGAGCTGCGTCCACTGACCTCTGTTGTCCTCGCCGCTCACATCATCACTCATCTGTCTAATGGACTCTGGCTCGCTGTCCGTCCCAGCAGGCCGCAGGGTCATCTTCATCTACACCACCATCTTCACCTTCATCTTCATCTACACCGTCATCTTCATCTACACCGTCATCTTCATCAACACCTTCATCTTCATCTACACCGTTATCTTCATCTACACCGTCATCTTCATCTACACCGTCATCTTCATCTACACCGTCATCTTCATCAACACCGTCATCTTCATCAACACCGTCATCTTCATCAACACCGTTATCTTCATCTACACCGTCATCTTCATCAACACCTTCATCTTCATCAACACCTTCATCTTCATCTACACCGTTATCTTCATCTACACCGTTATCTTCATCAACACCGTTATCTTCATCAACACCGTTATCTTCATCAACACCGTCATCTTCATCAACACCGTTATCTTCATCAACACCGTTATCTTCATCTACACCGTCATCTTCATCAACACCTTCATCTTCATCAACACCGTCATCTTCATCTACACCGTTATCTTCATCTACACCGCCATCTTCACCTTCACCTTCACCTTCATCTTCATGTCCTGTGGGTGGCGCTACAGCAGAAAGACTCAGAGCTGCAGCTCAGACGGACACAAACTGTTTTAAATGGACATTTTAAGCCTTTATTTGATCTCTACAGTGGAGAAAGGATGGGGGGGGCATCAAACAGAGCGTCCGGCTGGGAGTCGAACCGGAGACTCCATTTGCTTTAAAGAGCCGAGCAGCTGTGCTGGATTAACTTCTACAGACAGAGTCAGACTTTCAACTGGAGATTAAAGTCGAGGATCCTGTTTTATAATGGGGGGGGGGGGGGGTTCACATATATACGACACCTGAAGATGTTCAAGACATTTAGAGACATCTAGTGGTGAAGGTAAATATTACACTGAGGCCATGAGGACTCAAACCGTTTCCAGACATGAACTCTGTAAAACATGTCTGTACATTTTGAGTAGTTAGTGTTTGTCCTGTGAAGCAGCAGCAGATTGTCCGGGTCAGACTCATTCACAACAACAGGAACACGTGAGGAACACGTGAGGAACATGTGAGGAACATGTGAGGAACATGTCAGGAACATGTGAGGAACACATGACCTGATCTGAACCATTGTCTGTGTCGGTGGTGCAGCAGGTCCACAGACCTTCACTCACTCATTCATCAGCTCTTATCTGGCTCCTCTGTTGGTCGTCACATGATGAACAAAACTTTGTGATGTGGCCTCAGAAAATCTGCCAAGTGTCACTCCCCCCCCCCCCCATCATTGAGCCTCGGCTGCTGCTTTGTGTTTTCTGATCTGAGCGGTGAACCCTCCCCTCCCTCATGTGGGTCATGTGGCCCCAGGACCCGCCGGGGCCCCTATTGTTTCTAGAAATGTCAATCATCCAGTCAGAGGCGGAGGAGGCTTGAAGCTCCGAGAAAGTTTCTTCTCACAAGTAAAACACACAAGACGTTTGAGAATGTCCTGAAATGTCATCCTCATCCCTCCATCAATCAATCAATCAATCAATCAATCAAACTATATTTGTATAGTCTCATATTCACAAATCCCAGTTTGTCTCATGGTCTTTAACAAGGTGAGACGTCCTCTGTCCTTAACCCTCAAGAGTCAAACTACTAAAACCTTTAACAGGTAAAGAAGGTAGAAACCTCAGAGACACATGTGAGGATCCGGACACAAGTGAACAGATGTCCCGTGGAACAGAGAACATCAGAGAGATCAGAGTATTTACAGCTTTGATTAGAATAAACACTTTGTAGCTGAAGGTCAATGAACTGATGGATTATTGTCAGTAATGGTCGAGTATCTGAGGAGACATATTATATATCAAGCAGTCTTGTTGTGATCATAGTCCAGGATCAGGATCCACTGGCTCTAACCATACGCTTTATTGTAAAGGAAGTTTTTAAGCGAGGGGAGCTTGGTGCTGAAGCTCTGGCTCCTCCTCTGCTTTAGAGACTTTAGGGACGGCAGCCTGAATTCTGGGAGCTCAGGGCTCTAGTGGTGATAAGGTACGATGAGCTCTTTAAGGTTTGATGCTGCCATATTATTATTATGTAGGTGAGGAGGAGGGTTTTAAATTCTAAATGTAACAGGAAGCCAGTGTAGTGAAGCTAACACAGGAGACATGTGGTCTCTGGTCCTGGTTCTCTTCAGGACACGTGCTGCAGCATTTAGGACAAACTGCAGAGTCTTTAACGACTTCCTGCTGGAGCCTGATAATAAGGAATTACAATAATCACGTCTGGATGGAACAAAGGCCTGGACTCGTTCTTCTGCGTCTTTATGGGAAAGGACATGTCTGATTTTAGAGATATTACGCAAGTGGAAGAAGGCGGTCCTAGAAATTTGTTTTAAGTGAGAATTAAAGGACAAATCGGGATCGAAGATCACTCCCAAGTTCCTGATGTTTCACTGGAAGCAAAGACGATGTCGTCTAGCGCAGCTTCATCATTAGATAATGTGTCTCTAAGGTGTTTAAGTATTAGAACCTCTGTTTTATCTGAGTTTAATAAGAGAAAATTGCCGCTCATCCAGGTTTTTATGTCCTTGAGACGTGCTTGGAGTTTAGTTATTTGATGACACTGTTCAGGTTTTATTGGTTAAGTATAACTGGGTGTCATCCGCATAGCAGTGGAAATTTACCGAGTGTGTCCTGATAATGTTTCGAATGCTGCACTAAGATCTAACAGGACGAGGACAGACACAAACATCTGGAGCTATTAGAAGCTCATTAGTGACTTTAACCAAGGCTGTCTCCGTGCTGTGATTGGCTCTAAACCCCGACTGAAAGTCTTCACATTACTTTCCTGGAGAAACTCTCACAGCTGATTGGCTACAATCAGCTGTGAGAGTCAAGCCTCATTCGAGGAGGGAGAGGAGGAGTGATGTGCTTGGGTGAAGGGATTTGATTGACATTCAGCTCTGGCCAATTGAGACGGACTAACAGAGCGGGAAGCGGTCACCTGGCGACCACGAGAGAAACCAGTCAAATCAGAGCTGTCAATCACAGACAGAGAGACAATGGGCCTGATCTACTAAGATCGCAAATAAAAAGTGCTAAATTGCGTGTGCATTAAAACAGATGCACGTTTGATTGGTGGGCGTTTTTTCTACTAAAAATAATTGCGCATATGATAAAAGGGGGAAATATGGTAGAGGCAGCAGTATTTAAATTAGTGTTTTGCATGACTGGTTTCTGTCGTGGAGCGCTACTGAGAGCAGAGTAACCACAAGCGCAAAGCGAAATTGAATGCCTTGGAACTGGAGGTGTTAGTGGAAGAGGCAAACAAACACGTTGTTGAGCTACAGCAAATTAATATTAATATAACTCAAAGAAACGCGATATGGGAGAGAAGGACATAAGGACATTGAGCGGGTCGTCCACTAACCAGAAGGTTGGCGGTTAGATCCCCAGTTCCAGTCTGCATTTCAAAGTGTCTTTGAATCCTCAACCCGACAGTGTGTGATATAAATGCGTGTGAATGTGACTTGTACTATAAAGAGCTTCCATTGGTCAATCAGATTATATAAATATAATATAAATATAATGAATAGATACGTCTCTTTGATTCTCACCCATCTGCCCCAAAAGGTGGGGGAGGGGGTAACGGCAGCATGACCGTGACCAATCAATGAAGTGGGGGAGGATGGGGGTGTCAACACCTCACAGGGAACTGAGGACAAACGGTTCCTGATCTGAGTCTGATGATCTGTCCACTGATCGTCATCAGTCAATAAATCAATACATCAACATAATTGCTTCAGATTCTGAACTATGAAGATTTGTTGTATTGATCAAACACGTTTCTGTCTGAGCAACATGAGAGAAAAAGTCTCTGAGCTGCAGCTGCTGCGTCTCTCTCCTGTTTTCAGACATGAACTAAAGTCCTGACGTGCTCCTGACGTGCTCCTGATATGTTCCTGATGTGCTCCTGATATGTTCCTGACGTGCTCCTGATATGTTCCTGACGTGCTCCTGATATGTTCCTGATGTGCTCCTGACGTGCTCCTGATATGTTCCTGATGTGCTCCTGAGGTGTTCCTGACGTGTTCCTGACGTGCTCCTGATATGTTCCTGATGTGCTCCTGACGTGTTCCTGACGTGTTCCTGACGTGTTCCTGACGTGCTCCTGATATGTTCCTGATGTGCTCCTGACGTGTTCCTGACGTGTTCCTGACGTGCTCCTGAGGTGTTCCTGACATGTTCCTGAAGTGTTCCTGACGTGCTCCTGATATGTTCCTGATGTGCTCCTGACGTGTTCCTGACGTGTTCCTGATGTGCTCCTGAGGTGTTCCTGACATGTTCCTGAAGTGTTCCTGACGTGCTCCTGATATGTTCCTGATGTGCTCCTGAGGTGTTCCTGACATGTTCCTGAAGTGTTCCTGACATGCTCCTGATATGTTCCTGACGTGCTCCTGACGTGCTCCTGATATGTTCCTGACGTGCTCCTGACGTGCTCCTGACATGTTCCTGACGTGCTCCTGATATGTTCCTGACGTGCTCCTGACATGCTCCTGACATGCTCCTGACGTGTTCCTGACATGTTCCTGACATGTTCCTGACATGTTCCTGAAGTGCTCCTGATATGTTCCTGACGTGCTCCTGACGTGTTCCTGATATGCTCCTGACATGCTCCTGACGTGTTCCTGACGTGCTCCTGATATGTTCCTGACGTGCTCCTGACATGTTCCTGACGTGCTCCTGACGTGCTCCTGATATGTTCCTGACGTGCTCCTGATATGTTCCTGACGTGCTCCTGATGTGTTCCTGACATGTTCCTGACGTGTTCCTGATGTGCTCCTGATATGTTCCTGACGTGCTCCTGATATGTTCCTGACATGTTCCTGACGTGCTCCTGACGTGCTCCTGATATGTTCCTGACGTGCTCCTGACGTGCTCCTGATATGTTCCTGACGTGCTCCTGATATGTTCCTGACGTGCTCCTGACGTGTTCCTGATATGTTCCTGACATGTTCCTGACGTGTTCCTGATATGTTCCTGACATGTTCCTGACGTGTTCCTGACGTGCTCCTGATATGTTCCTGACGTGCTCCTGACGTGCTCCTGATATGTTCCTGACGTGCTCCTGATATGTTCCTGACATGTTCCTGACGTGTTCCTGATGTGCTCCTGATATGTTCCTGACGTGTTCTGCAGGTTCTCTATGTGAAAACAAATGTCTGAGTCAGTGTCTCTGGACATTTTCTGGAACTTTTCCTGCAGCCTCCAGTTGAAATGTCAGAATGAGTCCATGTGAGAAAACATGAAGTTTGTAGTTTAGAGCAGAAAAAATTCATGTTTGATTTTCATAAAATCTGAAATTCATCAGCATCGTCACTGAGCAGATGATGACGAGTTATTTTTTTTACATTTAATATTTCACAGATTCTAAAATGAAAATTTCAGGTTTTCAGTTTCATTCCGTCATCTGATAATTAATAACACCTGACTACATTTTGATCACTTCCGACATTGATCGATTATCTCAATCATCAATGATAATGATCAGTCAATTACTTAATAATTACGTAATTTAATATCAATTTACAGTTTTAAGTTTCCGGAATATTATTATTTTAAAAATGTATATTTATCCCTGATCTGATATTTTATATCTCAACACAGAAATTAAGAATAAAACAGAAGTACAAAACAGTAAATTAAAGAATTTATATTTTATTTTTATAAAATATATATGTATATTTCTATTATAATATAATATAAAACTTGAGAATAAATGAGAAGCTGATAAATTGTGATTATTATGAAATAAAATAAAATAATCAATATATTTATAAACTGATTATTACACTTCATTTTACTCATCACTGACACACACACACACACACACACACACACACACCTACTACAACAATCCTTTAAAAACTTTATTTCTTAAAATTCAAACTCTACAAAATGTCAACGTTACTATGTAATTCTTACTGATGTTGTTTTATATCTTTGTATTATTTATAGAATATTGAAACATTTTGAAATCACACATGTTAATATATTATATTAAATTATTATTATTACTTGTTCAGTTTATCAGTTTATAAAACATTATTCTACACAAAGTTATCTTTGTTAAAATTATTTAATATCAAACAATAACAATTCATTAAATGATAAAATTGTTGAATAAAAATATTATTGAAATCAAAATAAATTAATGTAATACTTACATTATTACATTATTTCAGAAAATATGGGTGTGTAAGGATGATAGTATAAATTGTATTAATATTAGTTTCAGCAGAATAATTAATATTTTGACATAAAATGTTATTACTTCATATTCCAATTTTATTTATCATGAGAAACTGGATTGTTTATTTATTTATGATGATTATTGTCATTAAAAGAAATCAATATTTAAAAAATGTATTTGATGAAATTAAACATTTTAAAATTCTAAGTATAAATATTTTTGTATAAAGTTATAAATAAATGATTTCTACGTCTTCGGGAAAACGCTTCAGATCTTTGTGGGGTGGTGGGGGGTGTGGGTGTGTGGATTAGTTCTCCTCGGCTGACCATCAGCCCCCCCCCCCTCCTGTCAGCCTGTCAGCCGCGGACACGCTCCACCAATCACACGCCTCCGTCAACAATGGCTGCATTTCCCCAGAATTCCCTGAGAGGACAGAGCGTTCCCTCCAAAGATCCTGCAGCAGCACAAGGTCTCACTCGGATTAAACCTGAAGTCTGATTTCATCTGAGAGGAATTCCTTTCACTGACCAACCGCGACTCAGCGCTTCAGACGAGAAACACGCCAGAACCACGGGAAGACGCCGGTTCTATTAACCTTGAACGAAGACAATTATAATTTAGAAGAAGTGGTGGTTTGAT
>NC_047154.1:28232640-28245140 GCF_009819705.1 Hippoglossus hippoglossus
GTGAACTGCACAGAACCACACAGAATCACACAGAACCACAGTGAACTGCACAGAACCACACAGAACCGCAGTGAACTGCAGAGAACCACAGAGAACCACACAGAACTGCAGTAAACTGCACAGAATCACACAGAACCACAGTGAACTGCACAGAACCACAGAGAACCACACAGAACCTCAGTGAACTGCAGAGAACCACACAGAACCACACAGAACCGCAGTGAACTGCAGAGAACCACAGAGAACCACACAGAACTGCAGTAAACTGCACAGAATCACACAGAACCACAGTGAACTGCACAGAACCACAGAGAACCACACAGAACCTCAGTGAACTGCAGAGAACCGACAGAACCACACAGAACCTCAGAGAACCACACAGAACCTCAGTGAACTGCACAGAACCACACAGAACCACACAGAACCGCAGTAAACTGCACAGAACCTCAGAGAACCACACAGAACCTCAGTGAACTGCACAGAACCACACAGAACCACACAGAACCTCAGTGAACTGCAGAGAACCGACAGAACCACACAGAACCTCAGAGAACCACACAGAACCACACAGAACCTCAGTGAACTGCACAGAACCACACAGAACCACACAGAACCTCAGTGAACTGCACAGAACCACACAGAACCACACAGAACCGCAGTAAACTGCACAGAACCTCAGAGAACCACACAGAACCTCAGTGAACTGCACAGAACCACACAGAACCACACAGAACCTCAGTGAACTGCAGAGAACCGACAGAACCACACAGAACCTCAGAGAACCACACAGAACCACACAGAACCTCAGTGAACTGCACAGAACCACACAGAACCACACAGAACCTCAGAGAACCACACAGAACCACACAGAACCTCAGAGAACTGCACAGAACCACACAGAACCTCAGTGAACTGCAGAGAACCGACAGAACCACACAGAACCTCAGAGAACCACACAGAACCACACAGAACCTCAGTGAACTGCACAGAACCACACAGAACCACACAGAACCTCAGTGAACTGCACAGAACCACACAGAACCACACAGAACCGCAGTAAACTGCACAGAACCTCAGAGAACCACACAGAACCTCAGTGAACTGCACAGAACCACACAGAACCACACAGAACCTCAGTGAACTGCAGAGAACCGACAGAACCACACAGAACCTCAGAGAACCACACAGAACCACACAGAACCTCAGTGAACTGCACAGAACCACACAGAACCACACAGAACCTCAGAGAACCACACAGAACCACACAGAACCTCAGTGAACTGCACAGAACCGACAGAACTGTGACCAATGATCCTCCAGATGTTTGAAAAAGTGATGACTGTTCCACTCCAGTCCAGCAGGTGGCAGTGACACAGAAAATGTGGGTCCCAGTTCTTTTATAGTAATCAAACACTAATCGTGATGAATTTGGACAAACGTGAGTTTCCTTCGTAGAAACTATAATATGTTGATAATTGTGTTTGTTATAAGGAAAACACAGTTTCTTTAATAAATACATATAAAATAATAATAAAATACAAGTATTGTGTATAGTCTGGAAAAACCCTGGTTACTTTGATCCAGATTGCTTTGATCATTTGACCTGAAGCATAAAATATTTTTAAATAAAAGACTTGTCGCGTCCAACAAGCTGCAGATTACCGTGGCAACAGTGAGGCTGCTGATTGGACGAGGACGAGGAGATGACACATCATAATGACTTTGTTTTCTCACTGTGGGACCGTCCCACTGAGCTCGCTTCATTAACGACCCCGCTGCTTCCTGTTTGTCAGAAACCGTCCCGTATAAATGCGGCGACTTACCACAGCATGTCCACACCGCAGCCAATCACAGCGCAGGGAGGGGGGGCATGAGAGCGAATTAATGAAGAGGAGACACGAGGGAGAAACGAGGACGGACGAGGACACAACGTCAAGGACACGCAGAGGGGGACACAGTACAGAGTACACACTATACACATAGTATACACACAGTACACACACACACACGCACACACACACAGTCATGGTCAGGGATAGATTTCATCACAGAGTGATGACGTCACACTGACTCCTCCTCAGCATGAAGGGCGGAGCCAGAGAAAACAATATTTTACGTCTTTGACTTCATGTTTTTCTAGATGTAACATTGAGCTGATTGGCTCCTCCCTTCTGTCATGTGACCACTGACATGTTTTTCACTGAGCTCCCAGAATTCAGGCTGTCGTCCCTAAAGTCTCTAAAAGTAGAGGAGGAGCCAGAGCTTCAGCATCAAGCTCCTCTCCTGTGGAATCATCTCCCACTTTCAGTTCGGGAGGCAGACTCCATCTCTACGTTTAAGAGTAGGCTTAAACCCTTCCTTTACGATAAAGCTTATAGTTAGAGCTGGTCCAGGTTTGTCTTAGACCTGATCTTAGTTCTGCTGCTATAGGTCTAGAAGGTCGGGGGACACATGACACTCGGAGCTTCTCTTTCCAGCTTCTCCTTCCTCTTCTCAATCGTTATCACATCAAAGGAATTCATATCCCATCAATACATGTTACTGACTGGACTTCTTCCCCGGAGTCCCTTTGCCTTATCGTCCACAGACCCAGGGCCGCGGCTGTGGCCACATCATGGATTAGGATCTGTGGATCACGTATCAGAGGTCGTAATGGTGGATCCAGTATGGCGGATTCTGCATCGTGCTGGCTGATCGTGATAATAATGGCGGATCCTTTATCGTGTTGGCATCCGATCTTGATGGTGGATCCTGATCTTGCTGGCTGCTGACCATAGACTTTGATTGCAGCAGGACTGCTTGATATATAATACGTCTCCTCAGATACTCGACCATTACTGACAATAATCCACCAATTCACTGACCTTCAGTTATGCTTCAAAATGTTTACCCTTATCAATGCTGCCTTTATCTTTCTGATGTTCTCTGTTACACGGGACATCTGTTCACTTGTGTCCGTCCTGGGAGACGGATCCTCACGTGTCTCTGAGGTTTCTACCTTCTTTACCTGTTAAAAGGGTTTTTTAGTAGTTGAGGGTTAAGAACAGAGGATGTCTCACCCTGTTAAAGCCCTATGAGACAAATTGTGATTTGTGAATATGGGCTATACAAATAAAATTTGATTGATGATTGATTGATTCTTCATGTCCTGGTTTGATTCCCACGTCCTCCTCTGACGACCACGCTCACGACGAATCTGTCCGACCATAAAGACCAACTCACGACGAGCAGAGAACCCCTGTCCCGTGGCGATGAGGAGGAGGATTTAAGTTTCTCTTTGTGAAGAAGACGAGGACGGATGATGAATGACAAGATGAAGGTGTGTTCCCAGCATGCAGTGGGAGTGGAGGAGGAGGACGCCACATGGGGTCTGTTTTGGAGGGAAAATGGGCTCGACAGGTGCCGTTTCCATTTAAACACTGTGAACACAGCGGTGCAAGGCATCATGGGAGGCCGGAGTGATGGGGGGCCTGTTTATTTATTCATTGAAGACTGAAGTGATTTTCTGTGACTCCTCCCACTGCATCCTGAGATGATGGTGGGAGCTGGCGAGGGACAGAGGGGGGAGGGCACTGAGCGGCGAGAGCTCGACGAGGCGGTAATTAATAACCAGGATGATTTTTAAACGTTAAACTACATGACACAGTGGCGCCATCAATTAATACATTTATTAATGAATTATTAAAATCAATAATTTTCATCATATCCCTATTTAAACCTGATTTGATCCTTGACATGAATTATAGTCGACACATTGTGGCCATGAGCTCCTTATAAAAACCTCAATAAATAAATAAATCGCTTTCTCCTAACTCACCTCCCAGTTTGGGTGGAGCTCAAGCCGACGACTGAGTAACTGAGGTACTTTGTTATTAAAACTTTGAAACTGCGTTTCCTGGTTTGTTCTGAGTCGTGTGTGTCCGCAGGAAAACCAGGACTTTTGAGTTGTGTTTCTTTTGTGTTGGACAACTGGACTGAATTGTTTTTGGGGTGTTTGTAAAAACCCTGAAGAAGATTCAGTGAAGTTCTCAGGTCAGTGACATCACTGTTCTTCCTGTTCAGTCTCCATGTGTCTCTGAACCTGCGTCTGAGGTTCTGTGTGGAACCACATGTTCCTCGGGAGTCAACGAGGCAGCAGAGGGAGAACTACAGCTCCCAGCATGCCTTGGGACTCCCTGCAGGTACTGACAGGAGAGACGGACTGAGAGGAACCTGGAGCTGTCCGCACCCCGTTTCCTGCTCGTCCCACAAGTCATGGCCACGGCAGCCGGGGAGGATGTCGCCATGGCAACACCCTCCAAGGAGTCCTGATCTGTTTCAAGTGAGAGTTAGAGGGGGGGGGCAGCTGCGTTTCGCATGAACACTTGTCTGTCCGGAATGTAGACATATATACATATATATATATATACATATATATATATATATATCATATTCAAACTAATGTGTTTTAATGCAACAAGTCAGGACTTAACAAAATGTCCTCACATCAGATACACAACCTTTACACACTGACACACACTGTGTGGATGAGAGTGAATGAATAAATGAAAGGAAACAAGGAGAGAGTGAAGGAAATGGAGGGGAAAGGAAGAAAGGAAGAAAGGAGGGAGAATTAAAAGAGGAAGAAGATGAATAATCATAAAAAAAACAACAAACAAAGTAAAGTGATGACCACTGCAGATGATGTATTTATGGAAACACACATACACTCCATGAATTATTACTGACTGCTGGAAACCATCTGTAGACCATCAACCAATCACAGAGCTCTATAACTCTCAGCCAATCAGAGAGCAGGGATCACAGTAACCAGGGTCAAACACCTCTCATCCTGCTTCCTCTCCTTCCTCTCCCTCTCCTCTCCTCTTCCTCTCCTTCCTCTCCCTCTCCTCTCCTTCCTCTCCCTCTCCTCTCCTCTTCCTCTCCTGTTCCTTTCCTCTGCCTCTCCTTCCTCTTCTGTTCCCTTTCTCCTCTCCCTCTCTTCCCCTTTCCTTCCTCTCCTCTTTCTCTTCTTCCTCTCCTCTCCTCCCCTCTCCTTCCTCTCCTCTTCCTTTCCTCTCCCTCTCCCTCTCCTTCCTCTCCTCTTCCTCACCTTCCTCTTATCTTCCCTTTCTCCTCTCCCTCTCCTCCTCTCCTTTTTCCCTTCTTCCTCTGCCTCTCCTCTTCCTCTCCTTCCTCTCATCTTCCTTTCCTCTGCCTCTCCTACTACAGTGCTACTGTACTCCACCATACTACAGTACTCCACATTACTACAATACTACACAGTACTACAGTACTCCACATTACTACAATACTACACAGTACTACAGTACTCCACAGTACTTCAGTACCCCACAGTACTACAGTACTCCACAGTACTTCAGTACCCCACAGTACTACAGTACTCCACAGTACTTCACACTAGTTCAAATGCACCAAATGAATGTCCTCATGGTTCAAACATTATATCGTCGGAGGTGAAGACTGCAGCTTCTTCTTCTTCTTCTTCTTCTTCCTCTTCTTCTTCTTCTTCTTCTTCTACTGTTTAATTCTGTCTCTACGTCCTGTGATTGGTCCAAAAGTCCAAACTATCCAACAAAGTGTTTTCACTGCAAACCAACAGAACCAGGTTCAGTTTGATCCAGACCCAGAACACCTCCTCTGCTCTGAGGAACCTTTCACACCTGATGTTCAGGTTCAGACTGAACTGAAGAGTCTGAAGCTCTGAACCAAACCAGGTGTGAACGACGTCCTGAGTCTAGTCCTGAAGAAGCCATCTTGGTCTGAATCAAACTGACCCAACAAGTTATCTCAGATAACATCAATTCCTGGAGGCGGAGCTGATGGTGGCTGTTCTCTGCTTCGGGGGTGGGGTTTTCTTTTATTCTGACCAATCAGCAACGACACAGACATCAGTTTGGGCGGCGTCGATATGATGCTAATGTCATGTGGTTGAAGCAGGATCAGACAGCGGATTGGTTATAAACTAGGAAACAGATTTTGATGATTGGAGGATCGGGACTAGAAGGTTAAACAGGAAGAAGTTTATCTGATTGGTTCAGTCTGTTTCAGGTCAGACTCCTGCTCTGCTGAAGTGCTTCAGAGCCAGGCACCGAGCTGTCAATCACCCGGTCGACCCTTCACCCCGACTTCTGCGGGCCGTCTCGTTCCAGCAGCTGCTCCTCCGCTCCTCCCTTGTCATTGTGTCATCTTTTCAGCGAAGGTCTGAGCCGCTCAACTATTTCCATAATCTCCATTAAACACTTGAGATTGCGCTTTAAGAACGCCGCCATCTGCATAATCCCATTAACTCTGGAGCTGCAGCGCCGTGGCCGACACAAGGCCGCAGCAGCCGGGAGGAGCCGCGGCTCAGGTGGAAGAAAGAGCAGCAGAGAAAAGGCAGCTTTAGTTTGTGAATGAATGAAAGGACGAGGAGACAAGGAGAAGGAGCGGCTGACGGCTCAGGGCGGACAAGCAGCAGAAGAAAGAAGGAGAATCTTTTCAGACTAAAAGCTTCATCCTGGTGCTGCCGCGTCTTCCCCTCCGTCTGGGGAAAAGTCCGCTTACAGAGTTTCCTGTCTCCTCCCGTCCTCCCCCTCCCACTAAGGAGAAGAAAAACAGATTCACGCTTTCTGACGACTAGAAAAGTAGGTCAGATTTAAATTCAGACCAAATCCGGGTGTTTCAGCGCTGACGCTGGTGAAACAGGCTCCAAATGAGCCTGAGAAAAGACACTTCCAGTCCAGGTCCAGTCCAGGTCCAGGAAGCTCATTTATAAAACATAAAATTGTGCTTTTCTAGTCTTGATCACACTCTCCGGGTTATTATCTATCACACACATTCATACAGTACATCTATGGGCAGCACTTTTTCTCTGAGGGGCAATTCAGGGTTCAGTTTCTTGCCAAAGGACACATCAGATTGGGAAGACTGGGATGGAACCACTGACCTTCTGGTTAGAGGACAGTTATGTCACGCGAGCACGAATAAAACTGCAGATTTAATGTTAATGATGAAGTGGATCAATAATCGGCTTCAGTTCACCTCCTCACGTTTCATCGCCACTTTCCCGTCAGAGTTACTGAACGAGTTTGTTTTTATAGATCCCAACGTTTACGTGAGAAGTGGCGTAGGCTTATACAGACATTCACTGTGACGAGCAGAAGACTGACCTCGGATCAGCTGAGAGGACGTTCATTAACCTGAGGGGTCACTCCACCCGACCCGCTGGGCTGTCAGCAGACACAATTCAAACGCTCCTCATTAAAATCCACCTTCACATCAGTGTCAAACACAGACTGAGGGAAAACAAAGAAAGCTCCATTTTATTTTGATTCATTTTATCTTATTGTCCAGTCTCGTGAATTAATTCTGACATGTCAAATTTAATGTGAATGTGTTAATGTGTATTTAAGAGAGTTCCCTGTTTTTAATTGAATTTTAATTTTGTATCTGTTTTTTCCTTCTTTTTCTTTAAGTCTCATATTTTTTGAAGATGAAAACAAATTATTTCATTTAATTCTTCACTTTACTAAATTTATTTGATTTGTAGAGAAATGTTTTGTGAAATGATCCGATGTGAAAAATAAACGTGTGTTCAGGTTCATCATCATCTTCATCTGGATTATTGATCCATCACTGATCAACCACCATCGGTTTGAATCCTGTGGGGGGTGACAGGGTTAAACACTGAAGTCTGCTCGACGGCACATTGGCAGCAGCCGCACCTCAACACAGACCAGTGAGGGGGGTGTGTGTGTGTGTGTGTGTGTGTGTGTGTGTGTGTGTGTGTGTGTGTGTGTGTGTGTGTGTGTGTGTGTGTGTCCCAGCATTCCACAAACACATCCTCAGTTTTTAGCAGTCGATAATTTGGATTAACACCAGAGTGAACACTCTAATCCTGTTAGAAGAACACCTGAGCTGCGGGCTAATCCTGTTTAAACACACACACACACACACACACACACACACACACACACACACACACACACACACACACACACACACACACACACACACACACACACACACACACACACACAGCATCAGTCCGGACACTGTCCAGGACGTTTATTCTGAAAGTCACATGATTGTTGATCCCGTCAGATCCTTTGCTAGAAATCAGCCGATTTTAAAACTTGATTAACAGAATAAACAATGAAGAGGAGATTTATGTTTATATTTTACATTTTAGAAATATTTTTTTATTTTCTTAATTCAGTTGGATATATTTGGTTGTATTTGTGTTTCCTTTTTTTATATTTATTTAAAACAAAGTTTAGAAAAAGTTTAAAAATATTAAATGTGATATTGTCAGGGTTCTTCTTTTACCTTTTTAAGAACTCCATAAAGGTTGAAAAAAATGTCTTTGATAGAGAATTTATATAAACAATTAATATGCTTAATAAAATATCTGAATAATAACATTGATTGAGGGTAACTGTTGGAGCTATTTACTTTTTAATTTAGTGTTTAATAGTTCAACATTTGTTCTTTTAGTTTTTTTATATATTTAGTTAGATTCTGTCTTTCGAATAATAATAATAAAATACAATAGTAATATTGTATTAGTTATTTTTTGTTCGTTTTGGTAGTTAATGCTTTTGTTTTGAAGGTACTGAGCACCAGCTCAGATTATATATATATATATATATATATATATTATCTATATATTATCTATATGGTTAGGCAGCCAGGCACTGGGGAGGGTTGATGTTTTTTTACCAGAACAAGAGAAACAGCTCACGTCATCATATTTAGTTTGTATGTTTGTAAAAATGTAAAAATAAACCACGCAACATGTGACGCCTGCCTGGCCAATGGATTTACTCCTCAGTGGATTTTAGATTTTTATTCTTTTGCTTTTTCTAATCAAGTTTGAGGACAAGTCGTCATTTTAGTAACATTGTTACACTTCCTGACAGGAAGCTGAAAATATGAGGATATTAGAGGAAAGGTTTTAAAAATATATTATATATATATATAATATATTTATATACATACACACACACACATAGTATATGTACACATACACAAGTGTATCTTCTTTTTGTCGTTTATATCCTGTTCATTTACAATTATAATTGTTATCATTGTTGTTGTTGCTGTTACTATTATATTATTATTATATATATATATTATTATAGACTATATTATTAGTCTGTTTGTTTATTGGTTTGTTTGTTGTTATAGTCATGTCTGCCAATAAAGCTTCATTGAGTTGAACATAAAACTATTTTTCTATCACATTTATCACATTTACTTTACATTCACCTCACGACCACACAAGAAAGTTCGGGTTCACCACATCGGGCAGAAATAAACACAGAAATACCCACAGTAATAAACACAGGCTAAAGGGTAACGTTAGTGTCCATAGAATCCAACCAGCAGCACTCGCTAACTCTAGCATCTGTGCTGCAACCAGCAGATCTGTTTCTCTGCTTCTATTGTTCTAACATCACTGAGGCTCAGACCCTGAACACATCACTCTGATTAAACTGAATGAACTGGGGTCTAAAGCGTCTCAGTTTCCACGGAAACAACAGATGTTTTCACTCACTTCCTGCTGTACAGATGTTCTGTAGCATCATCACTTTACATCTCCAGCTGTGACATTAAGTGTGAATAAAGTTTTATTGAAGGAGTTCTGTGTTTAACTCCCTCTCTCTCTCTGTAACAGTGTCCTTGAACGCCCTCTCACAGAACCTCATTCAGAAAATTCACAGTTTTTAAAGTTTTGAACTGGATTTTTTTTCTTTGTTTTAGTTTCATGAATCTCACGTTTAATAAAAACCTCAGAATCTCTAACCCTAACCAGTATTCGTATAATAATAATTATCGTTATTATCATTATCTGATACCTGGAGATCTTTCTAGAAACCTTTTAGTTCATTTTTATTTGTTCTTGAAACACGTTGAAAAGAATAAACTGATTAAATTTGAGATTTTTTTGTACTGAAGCTGACAGTGAGTGAGGCTAACAGTTTCCCCCTGCTTTCAGTGTTTGTGCTAAGCTAAGTTAACCTCATCCTGGACATTGATTCTTCGGTTTGTCTTCGGACTGAAACTCGTCTCCTGATGTGACCTGATCCTCGTCTCATCAAAACACACGAGGTTCAACGTTTTCACCTCCTCCTCCTGCTGCTTGACTTCAAAGCTCCCCTGTGAGTGTGTGTGTGTGTGTGTGTGTGTGTGTGTGTGTGTGTGTGTGTGTGTGTGTGTGTGTGTGTGTGTGTGTGTGTGTGTGTGTGTGTAGATCCAGTGAAATGTGGGTCAGACATTAAAATGCATGAGCGGGAGCAGAAAGCATGATGAAGTGCTGAGACACGAGGAGCAGAGAATATAAAAATAACTGGAGGAGCGGCTCCGACAGAAACCGCTCCCTGCTGACTCCGCGCCATTGGTTCAATCCCACCAACAAAATAACAGAATAAATAAAAAATAAAGAGAGGCTTGTTTCCAGCTCAGAGGACGACACACACATCGTCTACGAAGAGGAGTTCCAGGATAACTCTTAAAAATCTGTTGTCATCTTCTCGTATGTAAATATACAAACACGCATGAACATGTGCACATACATGTGCACATACATGTTTACACAGATGGAGAACATACATCCTAAATCAACTCAAATGAAAATATTCAGACAAAATAAAATAGGTTTTAAAATCTAATTCACAACGAGATGAAGTTTGAATTAAAGGTTGACCGATAAAAACTTTATGCAGCTATATCGACGTCATATATTTGTCGATATGAAATTTTGATTATAATAATTCACAATGAAGAAAATATTTGTATGATGTTGATATCTGTAAAAAACAGTGTTTATTTTCCTTATTATTATTTCTCTATATAACGACGTCTGAGGAATCAACTTTTTATCATTTATCATGATGACTATGTCTGAAATATTGATCAGGACAAATATCAGATTACTGATCAGATTATTGGTTTCAGGTTCATGTGGTTGTATTTTTCTGAAACCGTTGGTTCGTCTGAGTCGCCGCCGGCTTCACGGGCTCTGACCTCAGAGTGAAGAGTCTCAACAAAATGGCGGCTGCAGCAGAAACGTCTGGTGCTCTTTCTGTTCCTGAGGCTGCTGACGTCTCCAGCTGACGTCTCCAGCTGACGTCTCCAGCTGACGTCTCCAGCTGACGTCCAGCGTGGACGCACACGTGCACGACACCAACATTAAACCTGCTCTCAGAGGGCGGAGCCTCCTTCAGGTGCTTCAGCTCTAAAGTCTGAAAAGTCTCAGGAGGATTAAACTGTGACTTAAAGTAATCTGATTACTAACAAGCGGAACGGCAACACACTCATACTTAACAGGAGTCAAACCAACAACCCAGAATCAGAACCTGGGTCCACAGTACACACACACACAGAACAACACACAGACATAAACACACACAGAACAAAACACACAAACACACACACAGAACAACACACACATAGACACAGACACACACAGACACACAAATGTTTCACTACCTCATGATTTAGTGAGAAAGTCTGAGAACACAGGCTGAGGAACCTATGAGAACCCGACAGGAACAAAACTGTTCTTCATTCATTCTCACACAAACACTGAGTTCACTGAGGTCAAAGGTCAGTCTGGACTCGTCAGCTGAGCCCGAGGTGATGTCATCAAACACCTCGTACTGCATATGTGCATCAGGGAACAAACCCAGAACAACAAGAATCATGTGAGTACAATAGCTTCAAAACAGCCAAACTACAAAGTGCTACATGTAAGTGCAACTTGACTTGGACATCATCTTCTTCACCGAGGTGTGGTCTGAAGAGATGTGTCTTCAGTCTGAAGAGATGTGTCTTCAGTCTGAAGAGATGTGTCTTCAGACTGAAGAGATGTGTCTTCAGTCTGAAGAGATGTGTCTTCAGTCTGAAGGGAAGTGTCTTCAGTCTGAAGAGATGTGTCTTCAGTCTGAAGGGAAGTGTCTTCAGTCTGAAGAGATGTGTCTTCAGACTGAAGAGATGTGTCTTCAGTCTGAAGAGATGTGTCTTCAGTCTGAAGAGATGTGTCTTCAGACTGAAGAGATGTGTCTTCAGTCTGAAGAGAAGTGTCTTCAGTCTGAAGAGATGTGTCTTCAGTCTGAAGAGATGTGTCTTCAGACTGAAGAGATGTGTCTTCAGACTGAAGAGATGTGTCTTCAGTCTGAAGAGAAGTGTCTTCAGTCTGAAGAGATGTGTCTTCAGTCTGAAGAGATGTGTCTTCAGACTGAAGAGATGTGTCTTCAGTCTGAAGAGATGTGTCTTCAGTCTGAAGAGAAGTGTCTTCAGTCTGAAGAGATGTGTCTTCAGACTGAAGAGATGTGTCTTCAGTCTGAAGAGATGTGTCTTCAGCCTGGAGGAAGATGTGTGGACTTTCTGTCCTGATTCTAACCCTAACCGTTTAGGAGCCTCACAATAAAACAACACAAGATACAACACACATTCTCACACACACACACACTGCAGGATTATCAAAGAGGTATCACAGGGAAACTAAAGAGGAA
>NC_047154.1:28252640-28377640 GCF_009819705.1 Hippoglossus hippoglossus
TCAATTGACTGTCTGCTGATTCGTCAGCCTACAATTGACCTGCTGTGTGTGTGTGTGGTCTATGACCAATTAAAGGTTTAATTATCACCCAAACAACAAGTGATTCTTATGAAAGTGGAGGATTATTCACGTCTGATCTCAGCTGCAGGACAGAGCAGCCCAGGGGGGTCGCTGATGGTCGAGCATCAAGCCGCCGGTGTCGGCAGCGGTGATGGAGTCCAGTGACCGGAGTGTTTGCATAATCTGTGTTTGAGGCAGAAGCACTGAAGCTGTCCTATTAAACCTGAGATGGACCTGTCAGTGACGACCATTAGTCTGAGTCTCTTCTTCTACTCTGTCCAAACACCGTTTTCTTCTGCTCTCAACATGTCAAACACGCGTGACTGCTCATCAAACCACACACATGGCGTTTCTGTGGGTGGCAGCTGGATCAGCTGTTTGACAGCCATGTTGTGTTTGTTTGCAGCGGTCACTCTGCGGGGGGGCCGCCGTGCGGAGAATGGCGAGGAGGCGGTCAGTGTTTGGGCGCCTGAAGGCGGGAGAATTAGCATTTAAAGTAGGTGCTCAGTAGGTGTTAGCACACCTGAGTGAGCTGTGTCGTTTCCTGCTGAAGTCCTCGAAGAAATGAAAACGAGCTCAAATGTCGTTATAATTTTACACGTGAACAGAATTAAACATGTTTAAAACTTTGTTTAAACATTAAATATGAAACATCACTGAATTTACTTTCCTCACATTGTCCATTGAAGCGAGTTTGGGCTTTTAGTCACAAGAAGTCAGATAAATTATTATTATTAAGTTGAACATAAAACTCAATACAAAGAGTAAATAATAGCAAAGGGAGAGAAAAGTAATCGAGAACCAAAAACAGCTCAACAGTTCAGTAGAAGAACATAAATACATAAAAAAACTCTAATCAAGTTTCCATCAATGGATTTCAAACCAGTGTTTGTGTGTGTGTGTGTGTGTGTGTGTGTGTGTGTGTGTGTGTGTGTGTGTGTGTGTGTGTGCCCCAATCCCACAGTCTTGAGTTTAATCCAATCCGTTTTGTCCTTTTCGTTTTTTCCCAACACCCCAAAACCAGTTCAGTCCAGTTGTCCAACACAAAAAACAGCTTCTGTGTTTCATTGAAAGTTTTAATAACAAAGTGCTTCAGTCTGTCAGTCGGTCGTCTGTCAGTCGGTCGTCTGTCAGTCGGTCGTCGGCTGTAGCTCATTTCCAGCGGCACATCCAGGGAAACCTCCACCAGGGGAATTATCAATCGTCCTCCTGACCGACAGACTCCAGAGAGCATCAACTGTGAGCGGCTCCTGAGACTCAGACTTCAGTGACTCGATCAGACAACAGGACCTGAGAGAGCTGGTGTTCACACATTCAAGTTTACCGGCTTCAGACTGACTTCCTTCCGGCTGAATTTAAAGATCCATGGAGGTGATATTCCAGCGTTGGCCTGCATTAGAGCCATTTAACTGGTCGGCAAAACCTGGAGGTGGAGGTGAGTAAGGAGAAAAAATGCCAATATTAATCATTATTCTTTTTATTTATCTTTTTTATAGTTATATAATCAGCCCCTTGAACTGGATGGAGAAGCAAAGCTCACATCTGGGAATCCCAAGAAGTCGTCATCCTCGTTATCCCTCAAGTATTTCCCTCAACCCCTGGTGTTCCTGCGCCTCCACGTTGTGGGGGGGTGGGTAGCCAGGTTTGAGGTGATGTGTTGGACCCGACCTCGTGGTTCAGAGGACCGTCCTGCCCAATGACACAGTAGAGGCTTTGCCATTTAGGAGCAAGTTTAGCGGTGAGTAGCTGCTCAGCTTTTGAGAAGGGGGGGGGGGGGGGGGGGGCGTAGCCAGATGCTTATAATTCATTTTTTGTCACTAACAAGCCAGGGATGGTTTTCTGGAGACAAACACCTTGAGGTCGTCGAGCTGTGAGATGTTCATATAAGCTGGAGAGCGTAGCAGCACATCCACTGGTCCTGAGCGGATGGAGGAGGTTGAGTTCAGCTGAGGTCACTCCTCTGGATTCCTGGACAGCAGAGTTAACTCAGGTAGGTGCTTGGAGCCAACATGGGAGGCTATCATCGTCTTACAGGTCCGGTTGACTCGCTCTGTGAGATTTGTCAGAGGATGGTAGGCAGAAGTGAGTTGGTGTGATACGTTCCCTGACTTGCAGGTAGCCTGGAAGACGGAGAAGACAAATTGGGAGCCTCGTCAGAAGACCCATTGTGGAAAACTATCCTTGGAAAGGATGCGAGACACGGACTCAGCTGTAGCTTTCCTTAAGGGGAAGAGCTCCACCCACCACAACAAACAGGTGCTCGGGAAGGGGCCCTTTGGATCCGGACTTCAGATTCTGAACTCGAAGGACACTTCGGCATGGGCTGGGATTCAAGCTGCCGACCCTCTGGTTGGAACCAACCGCTCTACCCCTCGACCACAGCCATCTCACCACCAGGTGTGATGAGATCGGTGGACAGCTCTCAGTTCAGGTGTGAACAGACAGATACACAGATTTAGATCCGATCACACCTGGAGGTGAAATCACCAAAAACACATGTCAATACCAGGTGTGAACCAGAGTCCTTGTTCTGCCTTTTGTATTTTGTGTGTGTGTGTGTGTGCGCTCGTGTTTTGGGGGATTATCTTAAACCTCAGATCTGAGACAAAGCTGCCGTACCAAAGCTTTTCTTTCCCACAATCCCTCTTTGTTGGGCGGCGTGTCAGCGGTCCAGCATGGGGATGCGTGTGTGTGTGTTTGTGTGTGTTTGTCTGTCGGTGTGTGTATCAGAAGACAGTATGAACTTCTTCAGTCTGTTAATCTTCAGATCTTCTCTTGTCGTTTCCACAGGACTGAATGTTAACGCTTCAATAGTCTTTGATCGTCCTCTCAGATAAAGTCTCAGACTCTCTGCAGCTTCAACATCACATTCAATTTAAAGTTTGAAAATATAAACTCATGTTTTAATGAAGGACCCACGAGAACCTCCACCTTAAGCTCAGAGTCCCATGTGAGGATCCTCTCCCAGGACACAAGTCCAACAGATGCTGATGGAACTGAACACATCAACACAACAACAGGATTCACTACATGAGAAGAACCAGTTTGTAACT
Organism: Hippoglossus hippoglossus; assembly: GCF_009819705.1. NCBI lineage: Eukaryota > Metazoa > Chordata > Actinopteri > Pleuronectiformes > Pleuronectidae > Hippoglossus > Hippoglossus hippoglossus. The sequence continues at coordinate 28,255,754 of NC_047154.1, forward strand.
TCATGTGTTTATACATAATGTCTGATGGAGATGAAGGAGCAGATGAACTGAGGACTTCCTGTCAGTAGAAGATGTGAGGAGACATGTTGTGTACAGACATTTTTAACCAATCAGTGGACAATGGCGCCACCTAGTGGACACAACTGTGAATATCATCTGATCTAATGTTTTTTACCGTCTGTTTATTCGACAACTTGAACAGTGTGTGTGTGTGTGTGTGTGTGTGTGTGTATTAACAGGAGTTGGTAACTTCTCTGAACATCGAGACATTTAACAGGCTCATTAATAAATTTAGAATTCAATTATAATTGCAGAGTAAACAGAATATTGTCAATGAGGCGTCATTTATATATTTATTTATATTTACTTAAATCCATTAGTAAAAAACTTTCAAAAACATCAGACTAATTTCATGTGACTCGAACGACACGTCACATAAATTCTGTTCGTATCAGAACAGGAGAAAACTGAAAGACAAGTTGATCTAATGTGATGGTACCAACAGTTCCAGCATTACACTACATGTTAGATGTGTCTATCGCCCCCTGGTGTCTGGCTACAGTATAGATCATAAACCCTGCCTCCTCCATGTTAGCAAATGGGACATGAACCAAACAAATAAATCTAAATGTTTGTAAAGATGTTTCCGTCATTTCAGGTCGTTCTTCTCTCTGATGTTTGTTCAAGTGTTTCTGGTCAGTTTGGTTTCAATCAGTTATTTGATGATATAAAACAGAGACGTCATGATTGACAGCTGAGACTGACGGCGTGCGATTGGACAGGACCTCTACACCAGCAGATGTGTAATTGGTGAAATGTTTCATCACGGTTTCGAAACCTTTAAACCTAAAAACTGATAAAAGACAACACACGTCAACAAACTCAGAATCTGAGACAAAGAAACTTTTAGATAAAAAGTGATTTAATCAGTTTTTTCTTTGATGTTTCATCAGATATAAAACCAACTGTCACATGTGCTACAGAACACGTATGTACAGTTCCACAGCGCCGCCCACATCCCTCACCTGACAGCTCGTGATGTGTTCAAGTCACCTGGGAGAAACCACTGAAACATTCATCAGAATTTAACTTTCAGTAAATGAAGGATTAAGGTTAAATGTTCACAGTAATGAACAAGGGGCTGACGTCACCGTCGAGGAACGACCACGTGATGACAGGTTACTTGATGGGGGGGTGTTGAATGAAAACTCTTGTTGATCCTGAGGTGACTTTAACTCTGACTCAGTTACCATGGTAACTGGCTGTGAAGTGAACCCTAAATTTGTTTGCGTCTCGTTCTTTCATGTCAGTCGATGATTTAAATGACTAAAACAGTTTTTTCAGAATCTGTCTAATCTGAGCTTCCTGCTGTATTAGAACCAGTACTGTTTTCTGATTGGTCAGTTTACAGGCGTCTCCGGTCTCAGACAGAGTCAATGCCTGAAGTACAATGCATTGTGGGATACTCTGCAGGAGCCTGAACAGGAAGTCCCGACTTGAAGAGACTGACCTGCGACACAGCATCCGTTAACAAATAGATTTTTTCTTCTTTTATTTTACTGTCAAAATAATCTCCCAGGTGCCCTGAATGCACCATGAGGAAACATGTCGTCATGACAACGTCTGAGCAGCTGGAATGTCAACGTAATAAAGTGAAGACACAAACAAACCAGTCACCATCGTCTTCTGTCAAACTGTCCGGACCAAGAGGAACCAACGTCTCAGCGCGGCGGTGAAGGCACTGCACGGAACAAACGCCCATTTTAATAGAGACCAAAGTTGCAGCGTTGGGCTGAATCCAGAGAAAAGAATAAACCAGATCAGAGTTTGCTTTTTTTAGTCCTTAAAACCAGAAACCTGAGGCAGGTGCGTTCGTTTGCATCTAGAAAACCGTTTTTGGTTTCAGCTGAAGTGGATCACAAACTAATAAATAAAACCGTTCACAGCGTAACAGACGAGCTAACATCACAACTCACAACAGAAAACGGGAAACATTTGTCCGCACATCGTAAAGGCAGCAGAGCAGAGAGAACCACAATTCACCCAAAACAAACCAATAAAAGCTCAGGAATGATTAAAATATTGCTACAATATCTGATTTGAATAAAACGTGATTGCATACATGGAAATCAAGAAATCCAAAAGGAACATAAAATAGACCCTAGGACTAAAAACCCAACAACGGCTATGAGTCAGTTCACATGTGTGATGCTACAACAACCCGCAGTACAAAACACTAACACAAAGACCAACAATAAAATACACCTACATATGAATATATCTGTAATACAGCTCATCAACAGTAAACCTTTATCAACTGTAAACTGCCAATTTACAGAGGCATGATGGGAGATCTTTCTCAAGAGATCATTCTGACTCCAGGAATAAGGCACAGTGTCGTCTGAAGGCCAAACCAGGTCCCTGGTCTCAGATCTGAGGGTAAATTCATTTATCAGAACTGGTTTGTTGAAGACACGAGTGTTGGTCAGAGGGGAGAGGACGAGAGCCTCGGGAAACAAAACTCAGCTGAAAGAAAGAAGTCTGAGCCAAGTCAAGATTTAAAGGATTCAAGTCCCAATTCTGGAGAAATAAATTAAAATACTGACTTTAATACCAGACTCTGAGATTAAGTCAAAAGGCAAGAGAGGCTCAAATAACTGGTTTACAAAACAAAGACACAATGTGAATTCTGTTTCTTCCTTAAAATCCTGACGATAAACTAACAGACTTCATTTCCTGAATTCAGAGAATAATCTCAGAACTGTTTGTGTTCCAGAAACCCTGATCCTCTTTTAAGGCAAACAACCTACATGAGTTTTTTCTTAAATAATTTAACATCAGACCAGAGTTCATGGTGGTTCAGACATGTTGGAATGATCGGAGTGTAGTGGACAACATGGAGAGCGAAGGATCCAGAGACTCAGATGGAGGACTTGGAGAAGGAGACTCGAAGGTGGTGGTTTTCTCCAAGGTCGTGGTTGTGGAACTCGATGAGCGACTCGATGGCTTCCTCCACGGAGCCCATCTGGATCAGAGCCATCTTATGGTCCTTCCTGGAGGGGAGACCAAAAGAAGGTTCTCAAGACTTCAAACAACGTGTTTCATTTGAGTGACAGGGGAGGTTTCAGGGAAATGCCCCCCCCCCCGTATATCAACATGTGGTGTAGCAGTGTGAACATTCGTCCTGGGACACATGAAGGACGTCTCTGAACCGCTGCAGGTTCACTAGGAATCAAACGTAGTATTTTTTCTCCTCTCGTTGATTTATTTGTAACCACGATATCCACACATCGTGATCCACACTTTCATTAAACTGGTCAAATCCTTCACAGACTGGTGACTCGTCTCTCTACCACCCACACACGTTTGTACAGCTCTCTTAGTGAGGACACTCTTTGGCATAATGCATTCTTGACGGCACCAGGACAGGATGAGGACAGCGACTTCATGGTAAAGTTAAAGATTTCAAGATAAGATCATGGTTTGAGGATATAAACATGCAATGCAGATACGGAAGGGTTTATGAAATGGATGAGGGACAGATTTTGGAGGAAGATCGAAGGTTCAGAGCAAGACAAGGACTTAATGCCAAAGAACAGGAATTCAGGATGAAGCTTCAGGGCAGTGCGCGTACAGGGACTAGACAATAACTACATTTTAGGACATGATGACGTTTTCTGGGTGGGTACAAGGACTTCAGAACAAGGATGATGCTTCTGGACACCATTTGAATTAAGAGCTGAAGGAAGGGGACTTCAGGGCACAGATACATGGTAGATAAGGGATTCAACATGAAGGTTTCACCAGAACAACAGGCATCAGGACTAGATGAAGGAATCAGGGACAAGACCCCAGGGTTTTGAGACCAGGGATAAAAGGTTAAGGGAAGAGGACTTTGGGAAAGAGTTTGAAGGTTTTAGGCTGGGATAAGAACAGGTAGTTCAAAGTAAGAATGAAGCATCTTCAGCACACACAGGTCGAGGGACTTCAACAAAAGGATGAAGGCTTGAATTACTGCAGATTACGGCGAGGGTACAGACATCAGGGGAAGGACAAAGGCTTGCGAAAAAGGACAAAGAGAGAGGCTTGAGGGTATAGATAAAGACTTTATGACCTCAGGTCACAGATGAAGAACAGGGCCTTTGGGATACAGGAGAAAGGCAGGACTTTAGACTTACTGGAAGAACTTGAAGCCGTTGACCATTGATCCTGAGCTGGAAAACAGCACCTTGAGGTCATCTTCTACTACAGCAGGGCTAAAGATAAAAACAGATACGAGAGAGGTTGTAGGTCTTCTTAGTTTGGTCTCTGGTGTATCCCTGTGTTTGGACTACCAGCCAGGTGATGGAGCAGTTGAAGGACTTACGGGATGTTGGAGAGGTGCAGGGTGGCAGAAGGTGGGAAGATGTTGGAGTAGTTCTTGGAGCCGGGTTTCTTGAAGCGGTGAAGAGGGGAACTGCTGTACTCTTTGGTCAGGCCCTGGTCCTCGTGTCCTTCACGGGGAAGCTGGACGTTGGTGTGTTTGGACAGCGTGATGCGCAGGGGCTTCCCATGCAGCCGCTGGCCACTCAGGTGACTCATAGCTGCAAACCAGACCAGTGGAGAACACTGTTCAAGCTTCTGAACAGACAAGGACTCAGCTAATAAAACCATTATAATGGAGCAGTAATGTCTATATTGGATGTAAAAGTCAAGTTTCCCTGATTAAATGTTGCTTTCAACGACGTCAGACATTTCCGAGCAGCAGCAGGAGGGTGTTACCTAGCTGAGCCTGTGTGCAGTCAGACATCTGAACCAGAGCGTTTTCCTTCTTGTTGAACAGGATCTTTACTCTCATCACGTCGCCATAAACACCTTCAGACAGTCATAAAAACACAGGTTAAACACTTTCTACACGTCATACAAATAGGTTACACATGTTAAACATGTTAAACCTGTGACCATGGTCTGTCTACATCCTGCCGAAACACTGACCCTTGTTCTAATGATCAGATAAAATAAATGAGGACTTCCTGTGTATTAATGTCTTAATAATGAAATCTGTGGAGGAGCTGGTGTCAAAAACCTGGGAGTGTAATTTTGACAGGAATTCCTCGTCATACAAGGGAGACATTGTATGGAAACAACTCCGGGTGAGTGAAAAATTAAAAAGTGGCAGATTTCACTGTGTAGGAGCGATGAACTATGTGAGTGTTGACTAAGAAAAACAAGAGCAGCTGATTCAGCAGTGAAACTAAAAGAAACCAGACATGCAAACTGAAAACTAAGACTCACTGAAATAAGACCAAACGCACAATAACTGCATCTCGCCCATGTTCACTGAGGTTTCCTGTTTAAACTGAGTCCGACTACTAGACACGTCGGACCAGATGCTAATCACACTGTAAAGCTCTGTCAAAGAAAATTCACATTTTAGTCTTTTCACTGTTAAAAAACTGAGACGTCATGATTGACAGCTGAGTGTGACTAATGATTGGTCGAGCGCGTGTTCGGGCGGAATGTCATCACCACAAGATGACATCTTTACATAAAGTCACAACACGCTGGTTTATGATCAGTGTGGGGTCTTTGTGGCCGAGCTGCAGATATTGTGAATAAAGTCAAATCATCGTCAAAAATCTTTTTTAAATGAAAACAACAAACAGAAACTTCAAATCAAGCAGGTGATAATCAAAATAAGAAGCTTGTGACAACATACCAAAGAGAATAAAGAGGCAGTGGGGCGTAACTCTCTTTAAAGACAGAAGGCAGCGGAGGGACAGGACAGGTAAAGGTGGGAGGGTCCGAGGTGTTTCCATGGCAACAAATTAAAGAAACAAAAAGAAACAGGTGAGGGGTCAATCAGAAGGTTAACACCTTTGGAGGGGGGGGGGGTCAGATGAGGTCAATATGAGAACATGTTCACACGTAAATGGACAGGTGTGTGTGTGTGTGTGTGTGTGTGTGTGTGTGTGTGTGTGTGTGTGTGTGTGTGTGTGTGTGTGTGTGTGTGTGTGTGTGTGTGTGTGTGTACAGGGCTCTGTCCCATGAAGCAGGATTTGTTGTTATCAAGTTAACTTCAGGTTTAATTCAGAGTTTTCTGTCCTATGAAGCTCGTTCACTTCGGGGTAAATCACCATGGTAACTTCTGCTGAGCAGCTAAACTGCTCCAGGTTAAGTTGGAGATAAGAGATCAAACTTTATAAAGCTTCACCTGAAAGACACAATGAGAATCCATGTAGATGTGAGATTATATTCAGATCTGCTCTTGTTAATGAACAGTTTTACTATAAAAACAATCCCAGATGTTTAACCAGCTGTTCTTCCTGCATTTAGCAGCTGGAACTGTTTCCTTTATTCTGGATGTTTGTTCTCCTCTGATTTTTATTATACAATTAACAATGCAAAAAATTATAATGAATTTAATTCAACTTCTATATATTTCGGTTTTCATTTCTTTATATTTATTTATAAAAGGTTGTTAGTTCAAAACATCAAACCTCAAATACATGGAGTTTACATTTTATATGTAAATATATATATCAGCTGCTGTATCAGTATCTGACTTGAATGATGTTCTCAGTGTAAACAGCGTGGGAGAAAATGAGATGAGGACCAGAGGACTTTCTCAGGTGCAGTGACAGACTCACCTCAGGGTTCAGGTTGCTGACCAACAGGACACAGTGTCCAGGAGACATGGGGGGGAATCCCAGCCTGGTGGCCCCCGGCAGGGACAGAGAGGCCAGTGCTCCGGGCAGAGCGGGGACCGTCAGGCCTGTGTAGGGGGAGGACACTGAGAGAGGTGAGACCAGTAAGCACCTGAACCACCAACTGCACAAGAGTCCTGATCCAGTCTGAAGAGACGGCACCAGCTCTGAGTCCATTCAGGACAACTCCACTGTAGACCCCAACACGGACCCATCCAGGGTCATAATATAAAATGATGAGACATGACCTCAGGAATCCATATGAACCTGTTTCCCTCTCTTATCTCAGATTCAATCTAACAGCTCCTTAGTAAAAACTACACTTCCAGAACATTCTTCTACATCATTTATTTGATTAAAGTCTTCTGATAACTTCCTCTTGTCACTGTATCCATGGAAACAGACAGCTCTCACAGGACTGAAGCTGTGAAGTCACAAAGGTGAGACTTACTTGTAGGCTGGATGGTGAAGGCCGGAGGGAAAGTGTGAGTCGCTCCGGCGTAAGGTGCAGCTGAAAAGATGCCTGGAGCTGAGGAAGAGAAGAGAAGTCTGAGTCTTTACCGAGTCTGAGCTGAGTCTGTTTTACTAAACGCCATAGAGGGCTCCAACAGGGGCCGTCAGCGCTGCACCTGCCCTTCACCAGTGCTGCGTCTCTTACTGAAGGCTGTGGCCATGGCCGGGTGCTCCAGCGCGGGATGGCTATCTCCAGCTGGAAGGTCAGGTCTGGTGAAGTCTCGACTCTTCTCATTGTTGTACTTGACGTTGAGGCTGGTCAGTTTAGAGAAGCTGATCCTCAGAGTGCAGCAGCCGTTATAGATGTTCTGTCCGTCCAGAGACTGAAACATAGACACATCAGTTCTCTGCTGCTTCCTGGGCGCACCAGGTGTCCCCATTTATCTTCCTGTAGGGGGCGGCACTCACCAGTTTAGCTGCCTGGGCAGACGCTCCATCAGGATACTGCAGCAGAGCCTGGAACTGACTGTTCTTGGTGAAGACGATGATCCTCAACACGTTGCCGAACTTAGAGAAGATCTAAGAACAAGAGCAGAACTTTAACAAATCCTCCTCTTCTCTGTATAGACTGGTCTTTACTGAGAGCTAGGCTCCTCGCCCCCAGCGATGGGGCCCGGGACCTGCGGTTTCAAAACCACTGGCGCCTTTTAAATCAAAAAAAAAAAACTTCATTGATCCCCGTACCATCGCCAACACGCCGGTTTATTATTTTAATACCTTTTATTGATGTAATTTGTCTCAGCCTTAAAATGTTTTGATCCATGTGTAAAGAACTTTGCGTTTGTTAAGTTTTGTATAAATAAAGTTTATTTTTAGTTAATGATGTTTAAAGTTGTGTGGTGTCGTGCGGCTGTCACCTGGCAGAGGGCGTCCAGTGTGACGGGGTAGACCAGGTTTTCCACCACCACCCTCAGCACCGTGCTGGGTGCCACCACCGCCATGTCCACATGAGACATAGTGAGGGCCCGAAGAGCCGCCTGGGCCCTCTAGGACAAGGGGGGACAAGGGGGGGCGGGGCAGATGGTCACAATGTCTGGCTGCAGGACGTCTGGCTTACAGCTAACAAATGCCAACACTCTTACCTCCTGGTTGGGTGAGTTGTCCGTCTTCAGCTCCTTGTGGTTGGAGAACTGGACGTAGACCGGGTGGTGTCTGATGATCGGCATCACTGTGGAGTAATAACCCACCATGTTCTGAGCTGCGTCCTCCGAGGACATCTCTAAGAAGGCCTGAGGAGACAGGTCAGAGGTCAGGAATGAGCGCAGTCACCTCTCTGTAAACTCTACCAATCTGAGACCTGGACCTGATTCTTGGCTTTGAGCATTAGCAGGTTGGAGACGTCTCCGAAGGGCAGACCCAGGCTGATGACCTCAGCCTCAGTGATGTCGTTGGGGAGCTTGCGGATGTGGATGACCCTGGACGGGACGCCAGGCCCTCTTATGTCACCTTTAAACTTCTTGCTGTCGTTGCCATTGGCTACAGACAATAGGAAAAAGCAGGTTAGGGTCACATGACCTGACTAGGACTACAACTAACGTTTTTTTTGATTTATCGATCATTAAATCGGATAAAAAGAGAAAAGCTACATTTTACACTTTCAAGCAACTTCCTCTTCTTGTACAATGTTGTTTCTATATGTATTACAGACATCTACAATCAAATTATGACTAGTCATAATCCAAGTTCAAGACATCTTAAACTAGGTAATTAATACGGTGTCTCTCTCTCAGACAGATTACTACATTAGTTACCAGTTAGTTGGTTGGGGGGGGTTAAATTCTGCAGAAATGTGATGAATCCACGACTTTAACTTTGTTCATTGAATCAGATAAAAAATGATGTTGTATTGTTTTGTTGTATGAGACCTGCAGCATTTACACAAGTCTCTGATTTAGGGGCTGGAAAACTCTGTGAGGCGTAACCATAGCAACAGTGATACGTTTTAAACTGAAATGCGTCAGTGTGGACGCAGCAGTGACCCTCACCTGTGGTGCTCATGATATATGGACCAATGGAGACGCTGGGGAAAAGGTCGTCAGATCCTCTCTGCAACAGAGACAAAACATCAGCGTTCACACACAAATAAAACACAGAGCGCTGGGCGGGGAATTCTTCATCTGTGAGGCTCAATAAAAAACAAATGTAAACAAACTCAGACTCTTTACCCAGAGAAACAGCGACCAGATCAACAATAATCAATAACAGCGGTGAAATCATTATTGTCATCTGATCGTCTCCTCTTCATTCACCTGAACACCTCAGTGTTCATCATTTCCTCTGATGGACAGGTTTCATTTCCTCTTACAAAGTTTCTACACATCTGAAACTAGAGGTCAAAGGTCAAATGTGACGTCTACAGTCAAATGTTTTAAAAACTTTTTTCTGACATGAAATAGCATCAGGACATGTTGTGTAGTCAGTGTCTCTGAAGCAGCAGCAGCAGCAGGTTGTCGGGTCCCGACTCGTTCAAACAGGAACATGTGGGGAACATCCAGGCGAGGGGCGGAGCCTGTAGAGCAGCAGGAGGCCGGACATGACGTATAAACTCTGCTGTGGAAAGATCAGTGTTGTTGTTTACAGCTCATCCACACCGGCGTCGGCCCTCATCACCAGAAGCTCTGGAACCTCCTCGTGTTTCCAAGTTGACGTCTTCGTCTTCTACGTGTACGGCTCCTCTTCTTCATCCTGAGATGTTTGTGTTCTTCCAGTTTCACGTCCGTCACGAGTTAAAAACCTCATCGACACGTCCACTCGCTCTCTGGGAAGCTTCAGGACATTTTACTAGGAGGCTGCAGGAAAACATCTAGAAAATGTCCAGAGACACGGACTCAGACGTTTGTGTTCTCACACACAGAACCTCCAGAACATGTCAGGTCTGTGGTTCAGTTCATGTGTGAAAAAAGCTTAAGTGATGAAACTGAGCAGACGTGAACAGAGCAGCTCAGTTGTCTTTACTGATTCTACTGATGAATAATGAAGCAGAAACCAGAGACGTCTCGTTGTCTCCATGTCTGACAGCTGGGGACCAGCCACCGGACTCGGGCGGCCAGGCAGCAGATCGACATGATCACGTTGTTGATTCAGTGATCGGTTTGTTTGTGATGAATTTCTTTCATTTTTCTAATAAAAATGCTGGAGGATCTGAATTTAATCCCAGAGTGCCCCCTGCTGGTGTCCAGCTGTGTCTGTTTCATCTCACGCTAATAAAAGTTAAAAAAGATAAATGTTCTGAGAAGAATTCTGTGTTTGATCCGACACTGAACTAATCAGTTTCATCTTTTACTGACTTGTTATGAACTAAGTGAAGAACGAGTTAAAGGTGAATCGCGAAAAGAACTGGTGATTTATAAAACTGAGGACAGATCTAATGTTACTGTCAATTCCTCAATCATCAAGTTTTTATTAGGGATATTAAGTTGTTTAAAAAATAACATTTCAATTTAAAAATGTCTTCAATAATTTCTGATCATAGATAAATAGTTTTGAGCCATTTTTTTATCAACTTCAAATGAGGAAATAATTAGTAATAATCAATAATAAATTATCATCAGCTGATCAGATGAAGTTGAGCTCGGAAAGTGTGAAATTGAATTTGTTCAACACTAGCGCCAGCAGCTGTTATTCTCGAATCACTTCCTGTTTCAACATTAAATACGTCAAAATAAAGACGTCAGAACAAAGTCATCGATTTCAAGATATTTTCCTCCAGGCGTTCCCTGATCTCAGATCTGCTCACGTTGTCTGAATCTATTTCTAAATTAAATTGGATCAAAGTGCAAGAAAATAAAACGATTTCTTTCTTCAGTTAAAGAAAGTATTTTCCCGGGCTGACACTGAAAGGGAAGTATTCCTGTGAATAACAGCTGATTATTGAGCAGAGGAAATGACTGATAATCAATAATCAGATGAACTTTGTGTCAGCAGCTGATGCAACTCAAGTTCATCGGATTCTCTAAAGACTGAGGAACGTGGTGGAATCACTGCTGCAGTTTGAACCAATCCGAAAACAAAAACTACACAGAACATGGTTCAAGATGAAACGTCTTGTCCGTCACACACTCAAAGTTCACAGCAGAAAACAAACCAGAGAGAGGAAGAGGAGAGGAGGAAGAAGCAGAGGATGAAAAGGAAGCAGAGGTGCCTACCTTGGTACCAACTGTTAAATCGTGGTGGACACCGCTGTGAAGAAAAGACAGCGTGTTAGAAGGAGAGAGAAAAAAATGAATTAGCAAAAAAATGAAGAGGTTAAAAGATGTTTTTTACTGAGGAGATGGAGGAAGAGAAAAGATGATCAGCGACCGAACGTAAAGACGATCAGCGACCGAACGTAAAGACGATCAGCGACCGAACATGACGATCAGCGGCCGAACGTAAAGACGATCAGCGGCCGAACGTAAAGACGATCAGCGGCCGAACGTAAAGACGATCAGCGGCCGAACGTAAAGACGATCAGCGGCCGAACGTAAGACGATCAGCGATCCGAACGTAAAGACGATCAGCGGCCCGAACGTAAAAACGATCAGCAGCCGAACATAAAGACGATCAGCGACTGAACGTAAAGACCATCAGCGACCGAACGTAAAGACGATCAGCGACCGAACGTAAAGACGATCAGCGGCCGAACGTAAAAACGATCAGCAGCCGAACATAAAGACGATCAGCGACTGAACGTAAAGACCATCAGCGACCGAACGTAAAGACGATCAGCGACCGAACGTAAAGACCATCAGCGACCGAACGTAAAAACGATCAGCAGCCGAACATAAAGACGATCAGCGACTGAACGTAAAGACCATCAGCGACCGAACGTAAAGACCATCAGCGACCGAACGTAAAGACGATCAGCGACCGAACATGACGATCAGCGGCCCTCACATAAATTCAATCAGCGACGGAACATAAAGAAGATTAGTGACCGATCTGCAACCCCACTTAAAGACAATTAGCAACAGAACGTTAAGGCAAACGAATCCGTGATCACACATAAAAAATGATCAGCGATCGCACATAAGGATGATGAGCGACCGCACAAAGATGATCAATGACTTCTATAAAGACGATCAGCGACTTTAATAGCAATCAATTAAGTGTTAAAAGTCTGTCGTGCATGTGGCCTCTTCTCACGTCCCTGCTGACAGGTGGAGAACATCCTATCAGCGCAGATTAATTAGCAAAAACGATGAATCTTTCGACCCCACGATGTTGCCTTCACTGGCGATCGTATTAAAACAGGCCAGTCTGGTCATTCTGAACCATTAAGAGCGGTTTTACGGATGACACTGAACAACAGTATTGACCGATGTGAAAATTATTTTGTGATAAAAAATATTCTGCCAAAATCATCCGGCCCCAAATCAATACCCAATCACAGATCTTACTAGGAAACAATCAGAAGTTTAGTGATACCTCAGAAAACACAAGCCCTCACATTTCACACTGCACAGTACACGAGCGTGTGCAGGTAAGAGTTAAATGTGAGAATGTAAATGAGCATTTGAGTCACAGGGATATTTAAAATAAAAACCTGCTGCTCTGGCCAACAATGAAACGACTGAACAGACGTTAAACCAGATGGAAAACAAAGCTCCAGGGCACAATGAGTCCTGATGGAGCAGCAACATTCACAATAAGTCCAACTGTGTCCTGCTACAGATTTCCATTCTGAATGTCTTCATACATCCAGACAAAGAGTGAACAAATGTTCATAACTACAAACAAATCAACTTATCAGTTTTAATTACCGTCACATCTAGGGTTGGGAACCTAAACTGGGTTCCAAATTAGAACTAAATCTAAAGTGCCAGGTAACCGTCAGGAAAGGTCACATTATTAGTTCTGCTTATCGGTCCCTACAAGATGTATAATTTGTTTTTGCAAAAACAGGCTACATACAATAATAATAAACTTTAAGTGCTTTACAGAGCTAACCCTAACTATGACAGGACAGAGGCAAAAAAAAAAAATCAGAGTAAAATTTTACAGATAACATATTAAAAGAACGGTGAACCGGATTAATATTAAGCTTTATTAAAAAGATGCTTTTGAGAAGTGATTTAAAAGATGTCACTGAATCTGCAAGCCTCAAATCCTCAGGAAGGGAGTTTCAGAGCTGAGGGGCCTGACTGAAAAGCCCGGTCACCTGAAGTATTGAGCCGGGACTTGGGGCCGCCAGCGGGGCCCGGGGATCTGAGGCTGCACTCTGGATCGTAAGGTAGCAGCGGTTCAGTAATGTAGCTGAACCATGGAGTGCTTTAAAAGTCATCCGTAAAATCTTGATATCAATTCTAAAACTAACAGGTAACTAGTGAGAGACAGGGTTGATATCTTGTCTTCAAAAACCAAACAGCTGTGATCTGAACCAGCTGAAGGCGTGAAATTGATTTGTGGCCTGAAAACAATGAATTACATTAATCTAAACGAGATTAAATAAAAGCAGGAAGGACCTTCTCGAGATCATAGAGAGATAAGACCCGTTTTTCTGTAAAGACATGCCTAACTACCAGGAGCTTTGAATTCATCCATTAAATATTATATAGGGTTAGGGTTATTTACAATTGATATAGATAGTAGCAAACAAGATTTAACACGTGTTTTAACCTCTGGGGACAAAGTTTGTTTCTGATTGGCAAATCAAAAGTTGCTAATGCTAACATTAGCAATGTGCTTAATAGTGTTTTGGTAGTTTTCCTCTTGTTGAGGGTAAAGAACAGGAAGACACACCTTGTTCAGATCTATGAGACCAACTGGGACTGAGACCTGAGCAGCTGCTTCTACTGGTTCCATGAGACCTGAGCAGCAGCTTCTACTGGTTCCATGAGACCTGAGCAGCAGCTTCTACTGGTTCCATGAGACCTGAGCAGCTGCTTCTACTGGTTCCATGAGACCTGAGCAGCAGCTTCTACTGGTTCCATGAGACCTGAGCAGCTGCTTCTACTGGTTCCATGAGACCTGAGCAGCTGCTTCTACTGGTTCCATGAGACCTGAGCAGCTGCTTCTACTGGTTCCATGAGACCTGAGCAGCTGCTTCTACTGGTTCCATGAGACCTGAGCAGCTGCTTCTACTGGTTCCATGAGACCTGAGCAGCTGCTTCTACTGGTTCCATGAGACCTGAGCAGCTGCTTCTACTGGTTCCATGAGACCTGAGCAGCTGCTTCTACTGGTTCCATGAGACCTGAGCAGCTGCTTCTACTGGTTCCATGAGACCTGAGCAGCTGCTTCTACTGGTTCCATGAGACCTGAGCAGCAGCTTCTACTGGTTCCATGAGACCTGAGCAGCTGCTTCTACTGGTTCCATGAGACCTGAGCAGCTGCTTCTACTGGTTCCATGAGACCTGAACTCCACTTGACATGTTTAAAACCTGGACCCTTCTGGAACAGTCCTGCATTTCACAAGGCAACTGGAACCAGTCCAGTCTGCACGTTACACACAGTGACCCAGTGTCCAGTTGACTGTGGCGAGTCTTCACCCACCATCATAACAAACTCAGACCAGTGGAACCAGTTCAGACTCAACACGTGAAGCTACAACTAAGTTCCACAGTGGGGGAACATCCGGCTTGTGGGCGTGAGGTCTTCAGAAAGCTGGAGGCGGAATGTCCGCTGCTGTGCGACTCTTCGTTAGTTTATTATCTGTAATAACAGGAATCTACCATCAGGATCAAAGTGCCGCTGGACGGTTAAACACCAGGGGGGTTTGATGCACTTTGGTTTGGCCCGACCTCAGCTAACACTGCAGCTAGCTCAGCTAGCTCAGCTAGCTCCGCTTCCTGCTCCCCCACAGTCACACCTTTACAACCCGCTGCTCTCGAACTCTGACCTGGACTCACTCTCCGCTTCTGCTCGGAACGATGGCCCGCTGCTGCGTTACCCTGAAGTCATGAGAACTCACCCGTCCATTGCACAACACGGAACTAGCGAGCAGCAGCTTCCAGCCTCGGGCTCCACTACGGCACACAAAATGGCGTCCGGCTGGAGCCGCTCCCTGATTGGACGGTGGGTAAAAAATATGAGGCGTTCCCGTCAGGAGCTGCATTCCGATTGGCTGCTCACAGAGCGAGCCCAACAATAAAGACCCGAGGCCAAAGCTCGTCTAAGAAGAAGATCCTCGTCTCCTCAGATAAACAGGAAACACTTTTCACTCCAAGCAGGAAACACTTTACTCTCAGAGAAATTAAATGAACTGGGATTATTTCAAAATTTCAAATTCATTGACCTTCAGTTATTCTACAAAGTGTTTATTCTAATCAAAGCTGTAAATACTCTGATCTCTCTGATGTTCTCTGTTCCACGTGACATCTGTTCACTTGTGTCCGTCCTGGGAGACGGATCCTCACATGTGTCTCTGAGGTTTCTACCTTCTTTACCTGTTAAAGGTTTTAGTAGTTTGACTCTTGTTGAGGGTTAAGGACAGAGGACGTCTCACCTTGTTAAAGACCATGAGACAAACTGGGATTTGTGAATATGGGCTATACAAATAAAATTTGATTGATTGATTGATGTCAAATCAACACAAACAATATTTGAATGTATTAATTGATATGAATGAGGTGATGATCAGCTGTTACAGAAGGACTGATGCTCGTGTTTCTCACACAATCTTTGACCTCACGCTGGAATTAGACATGTTTGTTCATTTTTGCTTGAAAAGAAATATCAAATAAGATGAAATAAAGGCAACAGAATGGATGTGAGTCAAGAATAAATAACAGGCCTCGACAGCCCCAGAGCTACAAGTCTCATGAGGGCCCCAGCATGTGTGTGTGTTGTTCTGTGTGTTGTTCTGTGTGTGTATGTGTGCGTGCTGCTCGGTGTCCTGTAACACTGATAAATAATTCCTGCACATGCTGCTTTTCAGGAAATTACTTTGTGTGTTGAAAGATGACCAGTAGCTCACGTGAATAATTCAACACACACACTTATAGTAAATGTTTACATTTGTCACATTAGACTTTGGCCAGTTTAAAAAGGTCTGTAAAATAAATGGTTTGTATTTATATGGATCTCTTCCGGTCTTGATGACTCAGTGTTACCATTCATTCATACAGTGCATTTAAGTACAGCACATTCTTCATCATATCATTCACACACAGACATCCGGGGCAACATGGGGCTCAGTATCTTGTCCAAGGACAAAGGCACACGAAACAGGGATCGAACCGCCGACCTTCTGGTTAGTGGAAGACCCTGTGACTTGAGCCACAGCGAGGGGAAGTGTGAGCTGGATTAGTTCTGATGTCATGTGATCTGTGTGTTAACTTTATTTATTCTGATTGAGTGGATAAATGTTGACTAACTGCTAAATACTGTAGGTAGCTGTGCTTGCCAGCTATTTATCAACTACCATCAATGATACCTATTTAAAACAACACTACAACAAACAATACAATACATTTTAACAAAAACAAGTTTTAATAATAATAAGAATACTAACAGGCTTCCTATGTCACGTGGGATTAGATTACAAATCCTCTGCATGCAGAATGAACACGGGGAACATACTGTCCAACTTGGGCTGAGTTACTGATATCGATTATCGATTCTACTCTGATTAACAAGTTCTCGATTTAATATAGATTCAGTTCTTAAAGTAGATCATAGACGTACAGAGTGAGGACATTTTGTCTGGTCCTCACTTCTTCAAAGGACTGTTTGAGAGTTAAGACTTGCTGTTAGGGTTAGAGTTAGGTTTAGGTTAGGGTAGGGTATGTATTATGTCAACGAGTGACCTCACTAAGATAGAACTACAAACAAGTGAGTGTGTATGTGAGTGTGTGTGTAGGTGTGTGTGTGTGTGTGTGTGTGTGTGTGTGTGTGTGTGTGTGTGTGTGTGTGTGTGAGCACTCCGTCTGAGACACGACTCATTAAAATGTTGTTTTTATTCCAATGTAAACAATGGGGTCACACACGGGAAAAGTTTTATTTGAATACGTATTTAATGGATTTTTTCTTTTAAACAAAGGAATTGAGGGAATTAAATGAATGTGATTGTCAGAATGGAGCCATTGGGGGGCCAGAGGAGAAACCTGTACCTCTAGATCCGCCCCTGCTGTAGTGAACTACCCTCAGCGGCCTCTCCAGCCTATGGGGGCGCTGTCGAGCTTCATCTGTCTCCATTGACACAAGAAGAAGAAATCTGCAACGGGACATGCGCGCTATTGGTTAGCGTCACTGCCACGGCGCTTCCTATTGGTTAGCGTCACTGCCACGGCGCTTCCTATTGGTCAGCGTCACTGACACGGAGCTTGCTATTGGACGGTGGAGGTGCCCCGCCAGTGAGGAGCAGAAACAGCGCCACGGTTAAACTGCGGATCGATCCAGGTTATACACGGTGTTTATGGTCCACTTGATCCAGGTTATAGACGGTGTTAGTGTTCCACTTGATCCAGGTTATACACGGTGTTTATGTTCCACTTGATCCAGGTTATACACGGTGTTTATGTTCCACTTGATCCAGGTTATACACGGTGTTTATGTTTCCACTTGATCCAGGTTATACACGGTGTTTATGTTCCACTTGATCCAGGTTATAGACGGTGTTTATGTTCCACTTGATCCAGGTTATACACGGTGTTTATGTTTCCACTTGATCCAGGTTATACACGGTGTTTATGTTCCACTTGATCCAGGTTATACACGGTGTTTATGTTCCACTTGATCCAGGTTATAGACGGTGTTTGTTTCCATTAAAATGAAGGTTAAATGCATCAGATACGAAGTTAACCGAGTCTCTTTGTGATTTTACTAAAGAGTTCCGGGTAATACCGGGTAAAGCTAACGAAGCTAGCCGACCCGGGCAGGAAGCTAACGCGGCTAACGGACGTGTGTCACCGAGCTCGGCTGCTCTCGGCCGGACACGGAGGGATGAGCTACCCGGTGAAGCTCCAGACTCTGCCGGCCGCGGTGTTTGAAGACGTGTTCACCCCGGAGAACGTGAGAGGAAGGTGGGTCTGGTTTCCTCTGCTGACCGGCACAGTGAGTGTGGTTCGTTGAAAACACGGAGAGTTGCACCCAGTGTCAGTTTGTTCCTTCAGTGGATCCGCCGCCATGTTGTGGACAGAATAGTGCAGGAACAAGGGATCCGGCTATTTACTGCAGATTCAAGTGCAACAGGATCAGATGGAACTTCCAGGACAGGAAATGAAGTTTGGTTGCGGGTCTTTGTCAAACTGAGAGAAAGCTTCACTGAGACTAAAGTTCATAAAGAGGATGTTTACATCTGTCTGCACAGTTCCAGTCAAACAAGTTAATAACAGTTTATCATAAATTCTGAGCAGAACAACAATAAAAGGAAAATATTATAATATATAATAACAAAAGATATGTGTCAATAGAAACAGGTTCTCATCAATAAAATGATGATATTAATGTTAAACCTGGAACCGATGACTGACACTCAGCTCGTCTGTGTGACTCTGTTTCTGAGAGAAACTTTATCTTCAGTTATGATGATGTGTCAGTAATTCTGACTCTGCTATTCCTTCATATCATAGATCTTTAATTAAAAGGTCTGGAATTTAACTTTTTGAAAGCTGCAGGAACGGTGAATTCACAGGACTGAAGAGGTGAAACACGCAGGACGCTGTCACGTGAACCCTCAACATCCGACACATTCACACTTAATGAATCCTATCATTCATTCCTTCCTTTATTTAAACAGGGAAGGGCCATTGAGAGCAAGTTCTCTTTTCATCAGTAAAGAAATCTATTCACTTACATCAGTACATTTTAAACAACAATCAACATAGGGAGAGCAACAAGAATTTATAGAAGACACATTCATACTGGGCTATGTCAGCTCAAATGGATTTAAATTGATTAAACTGGGATCAGCTTGTCTTCTGGTAGTTGTTCCACATGTTTGTGGTGTTTAAAAGCCAATTTCCCAATCTGTTGACATTTAGATTTTCAAGGACCAGACAGTGTTGTGACCTCGTGCAGTGTGATATTGATCCGTCGTTAAAATGACAATCAGGACGTTTATAGATGAGTGTTTTGTAAATAAATAAGAAGAGAATCATCGTCATGTGTTTGGTGTGAAGAATAAAGTTTGTGGCTGAGGGGTAGAGCAGTTATTCTCTAATCAGAAGGTCAGTGGTTCGATCCCAGTTTCCCAGAGATGCACCTTTATGAATGACAATAAACTAATGAAGACTAGAGCTATATAAATCTATATATATTCAGACCATTTACTTAAGTGATGACCTCGTCTTCAACAGAAACTCCACAAACTCTCTGATGCTGCTGAGTTTCCCCAAATCCCGATCAGCTCTGTGGGACGGCCCCTCAGGAGACATGCTCCGCCTCCAGCTCTGCTCGCATAGGTAACCATCGGAGCGGCCGACGCCTCAGACCACCTCAATCCAGTGATCGATTGGTTCAGTGTACTTCGGTTTTAATGTCAGTGTTAGATAAGATTGTACAAAGTGTGTGTGTGTGTGTGTGTGTGTGTGTCTAGGAAGCCTCGTGTGGTGCTGTTGGAGAAAGCTCTGCGACTGGCTCAGCGTCACGTCCGTCACAGTAACAAGCCCCGCCTCCACTGTTTCTTCCTGGGATCAGTGTGTGTGGACTCAGGTCAGAGGTCACCTGCTTGTCATCCTGAGCTCTGATTGGTCAAACTCACCTGGCTCATATTAACTCCTGTTCTCTGCTGTTTGTGCTCGTGGGGTCCAGATGAGGAGGGGGTCACTGTGACTCTGAACCGCTTTGATCCTGGTCGGGACCAGGTTGGATCCTCGGCCAGGGTCCCTACTGCTCTGCTTCCTGGAGACGTCCTTGTTCCTTGTTTGTTTTCCACTCAGACTGAGACGTCACCTGTCACCGTTATCCAATCAGAGGCCGAGATCCATCACAGCGTCAAGGTAAAGTCTCTGAGGTCATCAGTCAGCGCCTCCCCTCTCGACCGCCTTGACTCTGCTGACGTGAACTTCTCCCGATTATCTCACAATGTTCAAGTATGATAATAAAAGTCCGGGATCTTCTGGAAAAAGTCTGGACCCAATTCTCCGGAGATCCTCCACAGGACGTCACGGCTTTGGTTTTTTGTTTTTTAATTTTGACTGATTTCTCAGAGAATAAATCATTATGAAAACAATCAGACAGGTGTGTGTGTGTGTGTGTGTGTGTGTGTGTGTGTGTGTGTGTGTGTGTGTGTGTGTGTGTGTGTGTGTGTGTGTGTGTGTGTGTGTGTGTGTGTGTGTGTGTGTGTGTGTGTGTGTGTGTGATTTGAGGATCTAGTGAATTTAATTGTGGTGTCACATCGTCTCATCTGTGTGTGTCGACAGGCGCTGCAGCAGTTTGTGAGCAGCAGGCAGACTCTGGATCTGTCTCAGCTGATAAAGGTCAGAGGTCGTGTGGTCTGCTCTCAGCAGTCTGACACTATGGTGTTTAGTCTCAGCTGGTCGGCCATCTGTCCGTCTGTCAGCATGGACATCCAGCCGGTCCGAGCCATTCCCATCATCCCCACTGCTCTGCTGAGGAGTCTGATCGGTGTGGGCCGAACGCTGCAGCACGCCACCAACTGCCATAGAGGGTGAGATCATGTGACCTTCACCGATACGAGTCACACTGCTTCCTCTGGTGGAGCGTGTTTTTACTGACACTGAATCATGTGTGTGTTCGCAGGTTTCTGACCATGGATCAAACCCGGAAGCTGCTGCTGCTACTGGAGTCTGATCCCAAAGCTGCCAACCTGCCGCTGGTCGGACTGTGAGTCCGATTGGCCGGCTGGCCTAGTCTGTAATTAGTCAACCACTTCCAGCGCGTGTAGGACATGTTGGCCTCCACTCTCGCTTTACCTGGCTTTGTTAGCAGGCTAGCTGCTAGGCGTGAATGATGCATGTACGACAAACGTACAGTGGTGCCTAAAGTCTGCACAACTGTTCCTGGTCTCGTCATGATGACCTGGAAACAATAACACAAAAGATCAATTAAAGACTGAGCACAACAACATTCCATTTTTCAAACTAATCTGACAGACTGTTGGCAGAGATGTACTGAGAGATGTTCTTTTCTGACTGTTTGTGTCTTTGACAGCTGGCTGAGTGGAGTCACACACATGTACAACCCTCAAGTGATGTCCTGGTGTCTGAGGTTCCTGTTCAGCACCGCCCTGCAGGAAAGGTGAGAGACAGAAGACGTCTGTGGAGACAAACGTTGTGTATTGATGATGTTGAGTTGTGATCGAGCGACTCAACTGTGTTTCAGAGTTTTGTCAGAGAGCGGCTGTTTCCTGCTCGTTCTGTTCGCTGCCACTCACAGAGCTCCACAGTTCTTCCAGTGTCGAGGACCAGGACCAGGACTACAGCTGGACTGTGAGTTCCTCAGCGCCTCCCAGTCTGTCACACTCTACCAGGTAACCACTCATCCGACACTACGTGGACTTCAGCAGCTTCACCTTATTGATGAATTGATTCTGAGTGGGGCTGATGATGAGCTGTGTGTTCAGCAGGTGGCGTCGGTGGACGGTCAGTCTCTGCAGTGTGAGCTGTCTTCAGACGATCACAGACAGACGGAGACGTTCAGAGCGGCTCAGAGCTCCTTTAACAGGTACCAGGTTTAAAGGGACAATCCCACTTACTGAACATACTGACAAAGAGGAGTTTTCACTGAGCCCCCAATCCCCCCCCCCTCTCCCCAGCGCCCCCCCGTCAGCTGCCGGTGTCTCCGTCACTGATCAGGACTCTGGAGTCGAAGACGAAGACCTTTCTCCACGACCGTCCCCGAGTCCTCATGCCCCCGCTCAGCAGGTGAGTCACAGCTCAGGGCTGTCAGGAGGCTACCTGCTAACGGTGCTAATGAGGCTAACAGCTAACAGACCATCACCACATCACTGCGACGTAACGATACCGAGGACGTAGAGACGGGTTATAAACAACGTCTGTCCTTCAGCTCCCACTCTTCTTCTTTTGTGTCATTTTCCTTCATCATCCTGGAAAACAGAAAAACATTTGGGCCACAAGAAAAGAGGAAAACTATAAATCTATATAATAGAACACATTCATGACAAAATATAGACTGTATATAAAGACCATTAGTGACTGTATATAAAGACCATCAGTGACTGTATATAAAGAGGATCAGTGACTGTATATAAAGACCATCAGTGACTGTATATAAAGATGATCAGTGACTGTATATAAAGATGATCAGTGACTGTATATAAAGATGATCAGTGACTGTATATAAAGAGGATCAGTGACTGTATATAAAGACCATCAGTGACTGTATATAAAGATGATCAGTGACTGTATATAAAGAGGATCAGTGACTGTATATAAAGACCATCAGTGACTGTATATAAAGACCATCAGTGACTGTATATAAAGAGGATCAGTGACTGTATATAAAGAGGATCAGTGACTGTATATAAAGACCATCAGTGACTGTATATAAAGAGGATCAGTGACTGTATATAAAGACCATCAGTGACTGTATATAAAGAGGATCAGTGACTGTATATAAAGACCATCAGTGACTGTATATAAAGACCATCAGTGACTGTATATAAAGAGGATCAGTGACTGTATATAAAGATGATCAGTGACTGTATATAAAGATGATCAGTGACTGTATATAAAGACCATCAGTGACTGTATATAAAGACCATCAGTGACTGTATATAAAGAGGATCAGTGACTGTATATAAAGACCATCAGTGACTGTATATAAAGACCATCAGTGACTGTATATAAAGAGGATCAGTGACTGTATATAAAGACCATCAGTGACTGTATATAAAGACCATCAGTGACTGTATATAAAGATGATCAGTGACTGTATATAAAGACGATCAGTGACTGTATATAAAGAGGATCAGTGACTGTATATAAAGACGATCAGTGACTGTATATAAAGAGGATCAGTGACTGTATATAAAGATGATCAGTGACTGTATATAAAGATGATCAGTGACTGTATATAAAGATGATCAGTGACTGTATATAAAGATGATCAGTGAGTGTATATAAAGAGGATCAGTGACTGTATATAAAGACCATCAGTGACTGTATATAAAGACCATCAGTGACTGTATATAAAGATGATCAGTGACTGTATATAAAGACGATCAGTGAGTGTATATAAAGAGGATCAGTGACTGTATATGAAGATGATCAGTGACTGTATATAAAGAGGATCAGTGACTGTATATAAAGAGGATCAGTGACTGTATATAAAGACCATCAGTGACTGTATATAAAGACGATCAGTGACTGTATATAAAGACCATCAGTGACTGTATATAAAGACCATCAGTGACTGTATATAAAGAGGATCAGTGACTGTATATAAAGAGGATCAGTGACTGTATATAAAGAGGATCAGTGACTGTATATAAAGACGATCAGTGACTGTATATAAAGACCATCAGTGACTGTATATAAAGAGGATCAGTGACTGTATATAAAGAGGATCAGTGACTGTATATAAAGAGGATCAGTGACTGTATATAAAGAGGATCAGTGACTGTATATAAAGACCATCAGTGACTGTATATAAAGACCATCAGTGACTGTATATAAAGACCATCAGTGACTGTATATAAAGAGGATCAGTGACTGTATATAAAGACCATCAGTGACTGTATATAAAGACCATCAGTGACTGTATATAAAGAGGATCAGTGACTGTATATAAAGATGATCAGTGACTGTATATAAAGATGATCAGTGACTGTATATAAAGACCATCAGTGACTGTATATAAAGATGATCAGTGACTGTATATAAAGAGGATCAGTGACTGTATATAAAGACCATCAGTGACTGTATATAAAGAGGATCAGTGACTGTATATAAAGACCATCAGTGACTGTATATAAAGATGATCAGTGACTGTATATAAAGACGATCAGTGACTGTATATAAAGACGATCGGGTATCTCGGTCCCGCCCAAACACGCACTCGACCAATCAGGAGTCAGTGTCACCTGTCAATCATGACGTCTCGGTCTGTTCTTATATCATCAATAACTGATTCAAACCAAACTGATCAGAAACTTGAACAAACGTCAGAGAGAGAAGAACGAGATGAAACGACAGAAACATCTTTACAAACATTTATTTCACGTCTACTTTGATGTTTTTGGTTTGAAAACTGTTCAGTACCAGTGTTCACCAACAGGGGTCGATGTCTGTTACAGAGTCGTAGAGTTCAGCCGTCTGTTCCTGAACTCTCTCTGCTGATTGACAGCAGCTTCACCTGGCAGGACCCTGGCTCCGCCCACAGATGTCTTCCTCTTTCGTCGGCTGACAGGAAGTCCGCTCCTCCAACAGGAAGCACCCCCACCTCCTCCTCCCCAGCTCCCAGACCTCCCCCTCCTCACCTCCATAGCACCCCCAACTCTAACCTGCAGCCGCCCTCCACCTGCTACTCGCCTTACACCTGTAACTCCACCCCCATACTCTCCTCTGCCGCTCCTCCTCCCCCCACTTTCAGAAACCATCCAATGACTCCTCCTGCTCCCCCCTCCTCCACCCGAGGTCTTTTCCCCCCTCCCTCACATGACCCTTTGTCTCCTCCCTCTCTCCTCCTCCCCCCTGCTCCTCCTGGTCCCTGCAGTCATCCTCCTCTTGTCTCCTCCCCTCCCCCCTCCCTCCCCCCTCCCCCCTATGTAAATCAGTGCACTGATCAGGTGGGCGGAGTCGTACCATCAGACACCTACCAGGTCCTCCTCCACCAGGACCGACAGCTGCGCCTGCTGCAGGCTCAGGTAACAAAAACTTTATCTGTCATTTTCAAACATAACTCGTCACCAACCAGGCTGCTGATTGGTCCCAGGGTGTGTGGTTGTCATGGAAACTGGAGTACTCACTTTTGTCTAACTGTAGGTTCAGATGCTGCTGGAGGCTCAGATGAAACATGTCAACACTCAGGAGTCCAGGAGCACGACCAGCGTCGCTGTGGGGACAGGTGTGTGTCTGTGTGTGTGTGTGTGTGTGTGTGTGTGTGTGTGTCTGTCTGTCTGTCTGGAGATGCGGTTAAGTGCCAATACAACTGAAGTCGATTCTTGAAATGATATTAAACTAAGCTATTACATCATTATCGTAAGTTTTAAATCCTTATTAATGGAGAAAATATTACATTTGTGGGTCTCTCTCCCAGCTTGCCGGTGATTTGCACGGCATTCTGGGTACCCCTCCGTTTGTAGAGCCCCCCCCTTGGGCCTACCCCTCAATCCTGACAGGTATTGGGACAGCCCACTCCGACAGGGTTAGGGGAAAACGAAGGGGAAGGGCTAAAAGGGTGAGATGGGATTGGGCCTTCGTCACTTCCAGTGGACGTTTAGGCTTAAAACAGTCGAATATGAATGTCAGGGCTTGATGACACTACAGGAGCAGATATCGAGGCATTTAGGTTTTTTCTGTTTTATTACGTTTGAAGAATCAGTCACCATTGACTTCAGTTGTATTGGAGATAATGAGTGCATTTTCATTTATCGGTGAACTATCCCTTTAAACAACGTTATCGCATGTTTTCCTAATATTGTGCAGCCCTAGTGACTGAGTGTGAGAAAGTGATTCACTGACAGGTGTGTGTGATGATGACATCACTTTGTTTTCAGGTGCCAGTCTGTTCTGGGCAAACCCTGTCCAGCCCCTCCCCCATCAGGAGACAGAAGCCCCACCCCCCACCTCTCCTTCCTCCCCCAGCCCCTCCTCCTCCTGCAGACACTCCTCGTCACATGACCTGTCCGTCACTGAGACTGTGGGCAGTTCTGAGGCCTGTGACATCACAAATCAGATGTCTCCCTGCT
The DNA here is from genome assembly GCF_009819705.1 of Hippoglossus hippoglossus. Taxonomy (NCBI): domain Eukaryota; kingdom Metazoa; phylum Chordata; class Actinopteri; order Pleuronectiformes; family Pleuronectidae; genus Hippoglossus; species Hippoglossus hippoglossus. Next base: position 28,281,705 of record NC_047154.1, read on the forward strand.
CCCCTACTGGTCAACACAGGTGAGACGCTCACACTAGTGAAGATGGTTGTTGTTTAAACAGGTAATTAAGAAGGCGTGTGTGTGTTCAGTTGTTTGCAGAGTCCAGCGGGCGTCACTGTGAGCATGCGCAGAGACGAGCAGCAGAGCTTCTACAAAAACCTGATGGTAACAGGACACCTTCTAAATGGGGGGGGGGGGGGGGGGGGTACTGAACAGACGACCTTACAACCTCTTGTTATGACCTCAGACTCAGCTGACCAGTCGTCTGCAGGAGTCGGACCATGGACAGGAAGTGGAGTCCAGGAGGAGAAGTGAGTCTGTGGTCTCCTCCCCGTCCAGAAGGAGGCAGCAGAGTTCCGACCCCGTAGTCAGCGCCACTGTGCGGCAGCTGCAGCAGCTCGGAGTCGACGTGGACAAAGAAGATCTGACGGAGTCTGACAGGAAAAGAGTGCGAGATGTGGAGAGTGTCAGGTAAAACCAGGGTCCTCATTTATCGAACAGAGCGTCGTACGATTCATACTAAAAGTCTACGTGCGCACAAAAGCCACAAATGGTTTCAGATTTACACAACCGTGCACACGCACACCTGAATGTTCCCTTTATAAACCACAGTCCACCTGGAAATGTGCATATGTGGATCTGCCTCATGCCCCGCCCTCTACACGCCCACATGCAACCATATATGGTCAATTCAAAGCACCTCATGAATATTAAATGATCCTGCTGACCAATGGGTTTCTCTGTTGAATCAGCATCAAGTGATGAGAAGAAGAAGAAACTTTGTGACATGGAGGTGAAGAAACAGCAGTGATGTCATTAAAAGAAAATACACTGAGTGGTAACGTGTGACTGTTAGAACAGTGAGTGAGAGTCGACACAGAGGACAAATTACAAATAATGTTTCTCATCAGAATGTGAGGGAACATGTTTTATCACCTGGGTGTATTTTAATCATCCAAAACTACAGGTTTATTAAATTCAGACAACTGTGATGTCCCCAATATATAGAATTGAACTGAATAATATTTTTAAATGATCTGATATCCTCCTGTGGATAATAACCTGTGTTTGTTGTAGTAATATTATCAATCAAACTTTTTAAGCCTCAATAACAAACTCCAGCTCAACCTGTTTCCCACTGGAGCAGCGGCACTAACGTTATTTCTTGAACTATAATCTAATATAACATTAATACTAAAGTTACTCACATTAACGCACAGTCAAGTGTTGCATCAATGTTAACATTACTAGGATAGCGAGGCAAATAACTTTACGTTAGATATCTAACGTGGTGGAGCTTATTCTCCAAACACATTCGCCTTCAGTTTAGAAGTTTTATCACAATAAACTAACGCTTCTCAATTAGTGAACAATCATACGCTCCCGTTAGCATCTTCTTTACTGCTGGTATCTTGCCTGGAGGCTAGCTGAGCTAAGCTAACAAGCCAGGTACAGAGACACCGATACCTGCTCATCACTACTAACACATAAATGTAACACTATATTTGACTTACCACAGAAACTGGAGCGCAGACGTCTTCTCCATCAGGAGATCCAGCCGAACAACAAAACGTACTATTCATCCGATATGTGCCTGAAAACGTCTCCACAGACTCAGGTCGTGTTCAGTGACGGGGATTAGCCTGTTAGCTCAGGTGAAACCAAGCTAACAGTCGGAGTGAAGAGCTAATGGTGACTTCACCTGTCCATCAAGTGATAATTATGCATAGTTTCAAACCTCTATATTATCTAAACGAGCAAGTTTAGTTTAATTCACCCCCCGTACAGTTGTCAGGAAGAAAGAACTGAGTGATTGAGAGTAAAACCGTTTTTTGAACCAGGCTGTAAACAGGTTTAATTCTGCTCTAAAGTTGGGCTTTTTAACTTGGGAGTCAATGGGAATTGACTTGTTCTTGGAGCCAGCCTCAAGTGGGCACTCAGTGAACTGCAGTTTTTTTGCAGTTCTGCATCGGCTTCACCTCTGAGCTGCAGTTGTTGCTGCTTGAGCAGAAGCTCTTTAATGTTCCGTCATCATTTCACTGTGACGTCGCTCTGAAGCTGTTGATTCAGTTTCCACATCGTCGGTATTCTGCTGAGTCATCCTTCAGTTTTTCTGTCAAAGGTCAAACACGGTGTCGGCGCCTGGAGGATCACGGCCGTCACGTTCAGCCCTGACGTCCAGGAGTCACCTCTGCTGTGTCTGTCGTTTAATTCAACCTGTTCACAAACGCATCAGAGTTTGTACCGATGTCCTCAAATCGAAACACGTCCGACACTTCGTCCATGAGTTTTATTTCCCACATGAGAAGTGAAAGATGATTCAGCAGAAAATGCAACATGGAGAATCAATTACAAGAGTTACTGACCCTGTTGTCTTTGCTAACAGCTGATACAACTGTTTACATGAAGGAGACGAGATGTTATTCAAACAGTCTGGTTACACGTGCATGTCCAGTGCACGTGAGTGGTCATGTGATGTGTGCGTTAGTGTCGGATTAAAACACAGATAGTTTTAAAACGCTGTCGTATGGATAAAGCCTCCGATTTACTGTGTGTGTGTGTGTGTGTGTGTGTGTGTGTGTGTGTGTGTGTGTGTGTGTGTGTGTGTGTGTGTGTGTGTGTGTGTGTGTGTGTGTGTGTGTGTGTGTGTGTGTGTGTGTGTGTGTTCTCAGCACTCTGGCGAGCATCAACCCAGCAGCTGTCATGTCCACACTGGGCGTGTCTGATCTGAGTGTCAGCTCTCTGTGTCCAGGCGGCAGCGTGGATCTGAGTCTGGAGGCCAACGCCATCGCTCTGCGTTACCTGAGCGACTCTCAGCTCAGCAGGTTGTCTCTGGGAGGCCACGCCCCTCGTCTAGTCCCCACCTCCTCCTCTGACTACCTGCTGTCGCCTAGCAACATGTCTCTGGGCACCAGGCAGTACATGAGGAAGTACGGCCTGATCGAGGAGGAGGACGGCGAGGAAGAAGAAGAGCAAGAGGAGGTCAGGGTTCAGGAGGCGTCGACTCGACAGCCACTGACCGAAGCTCCGAACGTGAAGCCCCTCCCCCAGAGTCAGCTGATCAGAGACCTGCTGCCGAAGATGCAGTTGTTGGCCCGAAAAGCCACGCCCCTCAGCGCCGACAAGGAGAACTGCTCCAGCAAGCGTCCATCTTTAATGAGGACGAGCAAGCACCAGACGGAGGGATCAGTGGGAAATATTCTGGACCTGAGTCGTCTGAGACAGCTGCCCAAACTCTTCTGACGCGGCGCCACGTTTAAAATGGAGTCTGGCTTCTAATGCGTTCAGGGTCAAACTGGTTTTAATGGATATGTGACTCTTCAGCAGCAAATCAGACCAAACGTCTCTTTATGGTTTAACTGGAAATCTGCTTTGTGTGTGTGTGTGCGTTATTTTCATGTCAATGTTTTTGCACATTTTTATTTTATTGATTCCACAAATAAAATTCATATGAATGATTTTATCTGCTGACTTCCTGTTTATCGAAGCTTTAAAGGAGAAGCTCAACGTTTCTTTTTTTATCTGATGTTCGTTGTTTCAGTCGAACACGACTCAAAGTGACAAACACCTTCATGAAGTTTCTAACTTTACTGTTTATTTTTCTTCATTTGTTTAAATTAAAATTTCTCACTTTCATTCGACAAATGTTCAGATTTTAAAACTTTAAATGAAACTTGTTTGTTAATTTTTTACATGAACCTGTTTAAACTGTCACACAAAACAGAAACAAATCAGTTTGTGTTTGTCCTGTGGAGCAGCAGCAGCCGACGGGACATGACGTATAGATTGTGTTTACAGCACGTCCACACCGGCGTCTGAAAATAAAATAAGGATTAAAATGTTTTATGAAGTAACCAGAGCGATGCTCATGCCCCTGCTGGCGAGCTGTGCGTCCTGCAGCAGTATTGGTTATTGATCAGTGATCGGCCTGACGGGGAGTTCATCACTGCTGCTTGTGTCCACATGTTTCCTGGGATGAAACCGACTGTTGACTAACAGGCGATCAATGTCTCAAAGGTCGCCGTGACGACTGGTCGCTCTGCAGGACACTGACCTGAGATCGGCTCGTCCACTCAGACTTTGTTCACCTGCTCAGGTAAGAGCTCCAACTTCGGTGCTTTAACTTTACTGTGATTCTTCATCTTTTTATTTAAATTGTTTAAATTACAACTTACAGTTTAACCTAAAAAAAAAAGATTAGCTTTTTATTTTGATCATTAAATTAAAGTCTTTATATCTTTGATAGAGAATATAAGTGTATATATATTTATGTATAAAATATATATATGTATAAAATGATTCTGTATTTCTGAGGTTCATGTTTAAATGTGTCTGTTTACCTGAAACCGACGTTTGAAGTGAATTAATGTAGTTTAAATATTAGTTCAGTTCCATTAAACACTTTGTTCCTTAATAACAATTTATATTCATTATTGATGCTAATAATTACTTATTCACCAACATAAAAACAGTGGAAATATGAAATATGTCAGAAATAAATGAATAAAAACTAAACGATTCAGAGACAAAGGATTTTTTTATAATTTCAATAAAAACAAAGTTGAATTTGAAAATATATTTTCAAATTCAACTGATTCAGTTTTATGAAAAAGTATTTAATAAATAAAATGAACGTTAACCTTAAATTAATCATGATGTTGATTTGAAAACAAACTGAAGGATTTTACAGCTCAGACGCTCAGTTAGAGTTTATTGATTAACTGTGTTTGTTCCTGTACTTGTGTCTTTGTGAGGACAGACACGACATTTTGTCTGGTCCTCACTTTTTTAAAGGGCTGAGATTTAAGACTTTGTTTTAGGGTTAGAATAAGGTTTAGGTTATAGTTAGGGTTAGAATAAGGTTTAGGTTATAGTTAGGGTTAGAATAAGGTTTAGGTTATAGTAAAGGTTAGAATGAGGTTTAGGTTATAGTAAAGGTTAGAATGAGGTTTAGGTTATAGTAAAGGTTAGAATAAGGTTTAGGTTATAGTAAAGGTTAGAATGAGGTTTAGGTTATAGTTAGGGTTAGAATAAGGTTTAGGTTATAGTAAAGGTTATAATAAGGTTTAGGTTATAGTTAGGGTTAGAATAAGGTTTAGGTTATAGTTAGGGTTAGAATAAGGTTTAGGTTATAGTAAAGGTTAGAATAAGGTTTAGGTTATAGTAAAGGTTATAATAAGGTTTAGGTTATAGTTAGGGTTAGAATACGGTTTAGGTTATAGTAAAGGTTAGAATGAGGTTTAGGTTATAGTAAAGGTTAGAATGAGGTTTAGGTTATAGTTAGGGTTAGAATAAGGTTTAGGTTATAGTAAAGGTTAGAATAAGGTTTAGGTTATAGTAAAGGTTATAATAAGGTTTAGGTTATAGTTAGGGTTAGAATACGGTTTAGGTTATAGTAAAGGTTAGAATACGGTTTAGGTTATAGTTAGGGTTAGAATAAGGTTTAGGTTATAGTAAAGGTTAGAATAAGGTTTAGGTTATAGTTAGGGTTAAAATAAGGTTTAGGTTATAGTTAGGGTTATAATAAGGTTTAGGTTATAGTAAAGGTTAGAATAAGGTTTAGGTTATAGTAAAGGTTAGAATAAGGTTTAGGTTATAGTTAGGGTTAGAATAAGGTTTAGGTTATAGTAAAGGTTAGAATAAGGTTTAGGTTATAGTAAAGGTTAGAATAAGGTTTAGGTTATAGTAAAGGTTAGAATAAGGTTTAGGTTATAGTAAAGGTTAGAATAAGGTTTAGGTTATAGTTAGGGTTAGAATAAGGTTTAGGTTATAGTAAAGGTTAGAATAAGGTTTAGGTTATAGTTAGGGTTAGAATAAGGTTTAGGTTATAGTAAAGGTTAGAATAAGGTTTAGGTTATAGTTAGGGTTAGAATAAGGTTTAGGTTATAGTTAGGGTTAGAATAAGGTTTAGGTTAGGGTCAGGGGTCAGGGAATGTATTATGTCAATGAGTGTCCTCACTAAGATAGAAGTACAAATGTGTGTGTGTGTCTGCTGCTTTCACTCTCCAGGATGAGGGCTGCTGATTGGCTGTTGGCTGTGGCGTTCCTGCCCCTCGCCTCTCTCGCCTTCCGTCCAGACATCTGTGGAGCCAAACCCAGAGACCTGGCTCTGGAGCCACGCTGCATCTACCGAAGCCCCGACCCAGAGGGCCCGACCCCGGAGCCCGAGCCGGTCCCCGAGTCCACAAACCCCCGAGTGTGGGAGCTGTCGAAGGCCAACAGCCGCTTTGCCCTGTCGCTGTACAAGCAGCTCGCCCTCGGCAAGACGCCCGAGTCCAACATCTTCATGTCCCCCATCAGCATCTCCACCGCATTCGCTATGACCAAACTGGGCGCCTGCAACAACACACTGCAGCAGATCATGAAGGTGAGACTCACTGCATGATGGGAGTTCTCCCTCAGTGCATGATGGGAGTTCTCCCTCAGTGCATGATGGGAGTTCTCTCTCAGTGCATGATGGGAGTTCTCTCTCACTGCATGATGGGAGTTCTCCCTCAGTGCATGATGGGAGTTCTCCCTCAGTGCATGATGGGAGTTCTCTCTCAGTGCATGATGGGAGTTCTCTCTCAGTGCATGATGGGAGTTCTCCCTCAGTGCATGATGGGAGTTCTCCCTCAGTGCATGATGGGAGTTCTCCCTCAGTGCATGATGGGAGTTCTCTCTCAGTGGATGATGGGAGTTCTCCCTCAGTGCATGATGGGAGTTCTCCCTCAGTGCATGATGGGAGTTCTCCCTCAGTGCATGATGGGAGTTCTCCCTCAGTGCATGATGGGAGTTCTCTCTCAGTGCATGATGGGAGTTCTCCCTCAGTGCATGATGGGAGTTCTCCCTCAGTGCATGATGGGAGTTCTCCCTCAGTGCATGATGGGAGTTCTCTCTCAGTGGATGATGGGAGTTCTCCCTCAGTGCATGATGGGAGTTCTCCCTCAGTGCATGATGGGAGTTCTCCCTCAGTGCATGATGGGAGTTCTCCCTCAGTGCATGATGGGAGTTCTCCCTCAGTGCATGATGGGAGTTCTCCCTCAGTGCATGATGGGAGTTCTCCCTCAGTGCATGATGGGAGTTCTCCAGCAGTCTAGACCTATAGCAGCATAACCAAGGGATGGTTCAGGACCTGATCCAGAACTATAGGCTTTATCAAAGAGGAGCGTTTTAAGTCTAATCTTAAAGGGATAGTTCACCCAGAAATGAAACTTCACCTCCTCTTGTCTTCACCTCTTCACCTCCTCTTGTCCTCACCTCTTCACCTCCTCTTGTCCTCACCTCCTCTTGTCCTCTCCTCCTCACCTCCTCTTGTCTTCACCTCTTCACCTCCTCTTGTCCTCACCTCTTCACCTCCTCTTGTCCTCACCTCTTCACCTCCTCTTGTCCTCACCTCCTCTTGTCCTCTCCTCCTCACCTCCTCTTGTCCTCACCTCCTCTTGTCCTCTCCTCCTCACCTCCTCTTGTCCTCACCTCCTCTTGTCCTCTCCTCCTCACCTCCTCTTGTCCTCACCTCCTCTTGTCCTCTCCTCCTCACCTCCTCTTGTCCTCACCTCTTCACCTCCTCTTGTCTTCACCTCCTCTTGTCCTCTCCTCTTGTCTTCACCTCCTCTCCTCCTCACCTCCTCCTGAGGACCCAGTGTTGATGGTCTTTCTGTGTGCGTTGAACTGCAGGTGTTTGAGTTTGACTCCATCAAAGAGAAGACCTCAGATCAGGTCCACTTCTTCTTCGCCAAACTCAACTGTCGTCTGTTCCGGAAGAAGGACGAGACCACGGAGCTGATCTCTGCGAACAGGCTGTTTGGAGAACAGTCTCTGGTCTTCAACGAGACGTATCAGAACATAAGTGAGACGGTGTACGGAGCCAAACTGCTGCCGCTCAACTTCAAGGTAAAGTGTCATCCAGCACACCTACGTATCGCCACTTGCTTACCCTGGTAACCCCGATTCTGTGCTGCAGGAGAACCCGGAGGAGGCCCTGGTCACCATCAACAACTGGATCGCCAACAAGACGGAGAACCGGATAAAGGACACGCTGCCACAGGGGGCGCTGGACTCCAACACCATCCTGGTCCTTGTCAACACCATCTACTTCAAGGTAGTACTTTACGGAGGGTTAGGGTTACAGCTCAATGTGGGACAAACTCAACCTCCAGCCAGTGTAGGTGGAAAAGTCCATTCTGCAAGAAACACTCCAAATCTGTTTCTCAAAAGATACAAACTAGAAGGAGACAGTAAACTTCTCAGTCCCCCAAGTTTAGACCTGGAGAGATAATACGTTTGTAAGATGGAGAGAAAAATGAAAAACAGCTACACTCCTTTAAAACCTTTGAAAAAATCGAACGTGAATTTAACTTAGAAAATGGGGACCTGTTCAGATATTTACAGTCAAGACATTTCTACGATACAGAAATTAAAAAAGGAATCTCAGCACAAGGTAATGAAGTAATTGAAGTGTTGACAGTGAAAACAAACAAACCCCCTCAAAGATTGTGTCTAAATTGTGCAGAGGTTTGCAAAATGAAAGTGGAAGATATTCTCTGTATGTAAAACAAAGTGGAGTGAGTGTAGAACACAGCAAACGTCCACCAGCTCCAAAAGATGGTTGGGCATTGGAGAGGAAATATACTCTATGGAAAAATGTACTCATCATTTAAGGGTTAACGTAGGGCTCCACGAGCAGCGCTGGGGAAAATGGACGGCACACAAACGTAAGAATGCATCGTGTTCTCAGCTGGTCTGAAAAGAATGGATCAAAAGCTGTGAAGAGAGTGGTTGATGCACAGCGTTTCTACCTTTCAGGGTCAGTGGAAGAACAAGTTTGATAAAGGTAACGTCTTCGTCTCAGATTTCCACGTCAGTGCGAGTCGCACCTGCTCGGTCAGCATGATGTACCAGGAAGCCAAGTTCAGGTACAGAGACTTCCCCAACGACCATGTGCAGCTGCTGGAGATGCCGTACCTTGGAGACGACATCACCATGGTGATCATTCTTCCAAGCAAGGACACAGCGCTCAGTCAGGTAATACAGATTATTGATTATTGGCGTCAAGGCCCGAACAGAATATATAATAAAGTACACAGAGGCAGCATGTAGACAAAGTCTCATTGTCCTGCCACAGTTGGAAAATGTCCAGATGCACATGAGACTCGAGCTGCTCATTGGCCTCAGATTTGATATATTTTCCTCTGTACACCAGTAGATTAGAAAGCTGTCGAGATGTGGTGTAGACTGACTGAGGGAGTTTCATCTTATATTTCTTTTTCTAACGACGTCTGTCCAGTTACTGTGAAAACAGTGGAAATCAATGAGTTAAAAGCCAAATGTCTAAACTTCAGTCACATCTTCCACTGTGGAAGAAATTCTGTCAAATATTTCTACAGCCGACTGTAAATCAGTGTCATCTGCATATAAAGTGACATTTCCTCTGATTCACAGAGGAAAGTTTCGAGGAGGAAACATATACATGAAAGAAACCTGTGGTCCTAGTACAAGGCCTTGTGGTACTCCACAGTCAGAGAAGTAAAGTAGTGAAGGACCACGTGTACGTTAATGTTTATTTTTGTGTCAAGGTGGAGGAGAGTCTGGACCTGACGAAACTGAACGACTGGTTGAATGAGATGGAGGAAACCTCGGTGTCCGTCCACGTCCCTCGGTTCAGGGTGGAGGACAGTTTTGCTCTGAAGGAGGAGCTGCAGGCGATGGGACTGACTGACCTGTTCAGCGCAGAGAAGTCCAGCCTGCCAGGTGCTTCACCCTCTCACGTCCACAAACCCACATCACCTCTTTTCACCGGCAGCAGCACAGTAACATTAAAGGTCCAGTGTGTAAGGTTTAGGTGAAAAATAGGTTTCTGTTTTCGCTTGTGTGTTTCATCTAAATTGTACAAATTGTTTTCTTTACCTTAGAATGGGCCTTTTATATTTGAATACTTTATATTTGAATACTTTATATTGACATCAGGAGCGGGTCCTCTCTACAGAGGCAGCCATGTTTTTAAAGAGGCGGAGACCAGACAAACACCTGACACCTGACGCTCCCACAGGTTCTCTATCATGTTTGGGGGAGGTGAGGGGTATTCAGCTGCAACATGCAACATGGCCACTAGATGTCACTAGATTCTACACACTGAACCTTTAACATACATGTTTGTTGATGGATTACAATTGGACCGAGTGCGACCACATGACAGTTCAATGTCCCCACAACGAGTGAAAATGCAACTGTATCGTCACGTAATCCGACGACATGGGCAGAAATGTCCTCAGGCTCAAAATACTAATAAACAATCTGTGTATGAAACACATTTGAAACCAGGTGTGACTTAATAAATGAAAACATGAGACGAGGTGAGTTTGTGTTTGTTTCAGGAATCCTGGAGGACGGCTCAGACTCTCTCTACATCTCAGACGCTTACCACAAAGCCTTCCTGGAGGTTCGTTACCGACACGCTGGTCACCTGGTGACACAAATCAACTTACAAAGTTTTTTTATTTTGTTTCACTTTGTTAGAAAAGAGAGACTCCCCCTGTAAACCCTGCACTCACAAACTACCCCTTCTTACTGTGCTCTTGCACTCTGATATTTTGTTGCCTGCACTCGACATTCTCCAACCAATAGAATGCCAGGTGTACTGATGACAGATGGAATTGTCCCGCCCTGGTTACGTGTGCGTTAAGGAGAGTGTGGTACTCTACCGGGAGTCTTTAGCTCAGACAGGCTCTTGACAAACCTGTTCTCTGGCTTCTAGGTGAATGAGGAGGGCAGTGAGGCGGCGGCAGCCACGGCCGTGGTGGCGATCGGACGCTCCCTCAATTTGAACCGTGAGGTTTTTCTGGCCAACCGACCGTTCCTGCTGCTCATCAGAGAATCGACCATTAACACGATGCTGTTCACCGGCCGAGTGGCCGACCCCTGCAACTAATAAAAGCTGCTTTCATACAAACTCAAATCAACGTTTCTCTGTTTAACAAACCAGCCTTTGACCTTTGATAAACAGCGGCATTATATGAATGTGTTTAGATTGTGTGTAGATGAGTGTGAGGAGCTGAACATGTGACATTTGTGTAGATCATGTGAAAATGACTATCACACACTGTGAAGCTGGTGATGCTCCTCTGGTTGTTAAAGGTTTCACTGTGAGACTAAAAATACGACTGGTTGTATGTCTCCACCAAACACTCACTTCCTGTCACACATTCATTTATAGAAAAATAAAAATCTATACATTCAACTAAACGCATGTTTTACTGTTTCAGCTTCACATGAATTTATTGTTTAGAGTTCCAAGAAAACGGTCACATCTTGTTTTGTCTGAAACAAAAGATGTGACCGTTTATATATATATATGTATATACATATATATATATATATATATATAGTCTCCTAAGAATCACTTTCTCTGGATTGACTTCCATTTTTATTAACTCTTGGTTGATTGTGTGGGGCTTGATTTTAATCTCTCCACAAGGTGGCGCTACTTCTCCATATTTTCAATATGCTCCTTCCTGCGCTCGTGAGTTTTTAGATAATTATTTTTCCAACGATACCACAGCTAAAACAGAACACAGCATATATATGTATATATACACGTCACAAGCACACATATACATACACACACAGACACATTCACACAAACCAAGCTAAAAGCTCTTTTAGTTTATGAGCTGGTTAAATAAACCGTTTTTCTGACTCCTTCTCAAAGACGTTAATCGACTGTTGGTTTCTTCGTACGTTAGCGTGTGAATAAACGTGAGTCGCTGCAGTTTGACACTTAAAGTGCTTTATTTCCTGTGAAGCGACCTGTGAGTGATCTATAGATTGATAGTGGTCATAGTAACAGAAGCTTCTTCACATTTTCTAACTATCATCAACCTTTGCCCCCCCCCCTCCACCAGACACATGCAACAGAAAAGTTCTTCACATCAAAGCTTCAGAACACGTTCAGTACGTCCTCTTTAAAAAGTACAGTATTAAAAGTTTTACTAAAACCATCTTCTGCTCGGATATATTAGATACACGGTGACAGTAAAGTATCATCAGACGTGTTGTGGATATTCAGAAACAGTCAAAAGTAAAAAACAAACATGAAACCAACATTTGGCATTTAAAGCGAACGACGTCGATGACGGAGCCTCGACCGACTCAAAGACACGAAGACCAGAGGTTGATGAAGATGATGAAGATGATGAGGTTGAGCCGTTTTCACAGTTTGTAGATGAAACTGAATAACAATGGAAGAGAAGTCGGATCCTGAGTCACTTTATCTGATCAGATTCTGTAAAGATGAATTCATTTCAAGTTGAATCTGATGATTCTTAGAAATAATCAAACACCAGTTTGTTGTTGATTCATCGACAGTTTTCTGATCTTTGATCATTTATTTTAAAGAACGAGTCTGTTCATGTGAAACACGACACTTTAGTTCAACCGGTCCACTTCGTTAACTACGACCCGACTACTCCTGTTTTATAGATTCCTCCAACCAGACTGGACCGGACCGAACCAGACCAAACTAGACTGGATTGAACTGGACCGGACTGGACCGGACTGAACCTGACTAGACTGGACCGGACTGAACAGGCTGAAACTAGACTGGACCAGACTAAACCAGATAAAACTGGACTGGATTGAACTGGACCGAACCAGACTGGACCGGACTGAACAAGACCAAACTGGACCGGACTGAACTGGAACAAACTGGACTGAACCATACGAGACTGGATCGGACTGAACCAGACTGGTTGACGACACCTCTGTGCGGTGAGGAGGAAGGTTAGCCTGTTTTCAAACCTTTTCAAACCAGTTCAGACCGGTTTAGTATTTCATTAACCTGTTAAGTTTTTTATTTGAAAAAAGTGAAAATGAACAAAGTTGGAAAAAATCTAGTTTCTTTCTTAATTTGATCCAAAAAACCAGAGTTAAGAAATGTGGAAACTGAGGCAGCTGTTTCTAACGGACTAATTACTGATGATAAAATAAGAAGTGAATGATTATCTGCATCAGGACGATCGATTTATCGAATCATTTTATTCCTGCCCCTACACTTTAAGTTGGAGCTGAGCAACATGTCGAACTTTAACATTATTTTTAGGTCAAAACTTTATGGGAATTTTCTTCTTTGTCAAGGGAAAATAAAAACTTCTAAACTGTTAACTCACTGTAGGCTAACTGTGAGCTAACTGTAAGCTAAGTGTAAGCTAACTCGAAGCTAACCTCAACCACTACATCTTTTAAAGAGGAGACTTCATAAAATCAAAGTCTGAACCAGGACCTGGTTAAACCAGAAGTTCAAAGTCGACCTTAATAAATCAAAGTAAACAATGTGGACATTTACACATCACTAAATTAAAATTAGTTCCGGCTAACAGACAGTTTAAGCTGATTTTAGATGGAAGAGCAAAGAGGTCGTATGAACTGTAATAATTTATGTGCATATACATATATAACGTTCAACCATAAAACTTTTACTTTTACATCTCAATGTTCACATCACTTCAGTTCTAATGGTTCATCTGAAATAATAACTTATAATAACTTGAGGCACAAACTGGATTCAAACATCCAGAAGAATCTGCCTGATGTCACTGCAGTAAAATGTTGCTCGGTTGGTTTCCACTGATATTTTTGTTTGATGAATCTAATTGGCCAAAGTAAATTTTCCTGTTTCTACAACTTTATTTCAACTGTACATGCAAACGTTTAACATTATAACATGTACGTTTTTGTAAAACTGAAAGTTAATGTGCGTTAAGAATTAAAACGAGGTCTTGTGGTTTTCACATCAACTGATTTTTGTTCCATGTTGCTCAGCTCGGTTTGTCGTCCTCCGATTCTTTTTTATGACCTGCGGCTGTTTGTTTATTAACAGGTTAGTTTTATTTCTCGTTATTGAGGTTTAGCAGTTAGCATTCTGCTCTGTAGGGAAGGTAAATGTCCGATTAGCAGAGTGAAAGAAAAGTCTCTGTGTACCTGATAGTTCCTGCTTTAGCCTGAAGAGTGAGCGCGGTAATCAGGCAGGAAAACTCGAGTCCCGCCAGGAGCTGCTGCTTCACTTGCATAAAAAAATTGACCGTCCACTGAGAATGTGATTCATAGCTCTAGAAAAACAGTAACAGCCGGTCCATGTGCTACCTGCCGACCTGCGTCTGAATCAACTCCTCGTGTTTACATAGTTTAAATATGTTTGTCTGATAATATGTGTACATTTAAAATTGTTCTGTTTTTATAAAAAAGTCTCTTTCTGACCCCGTCTCTCTGATAAGTGCTGAAGTTGTTTCGGCGTTTGAACGCCGTCTTTCCTTTGGTTGCCAGGTGACCTGGTCTCCACCCTCCAGAAGATGAACTTTGACCTCTGGAGGGTTTTTAAGTCCAGCTCCGTGACCTGGCTACTACATCCATCTGGTCTGACTGGGTCTGGCTCTTCGTCCTGTCGCTACCTGATCACAGCCGTCAGTCAAAGATGCATCAGCTCTACCGCAAGTGTCGGCATCAAACCCTACTTGAGCTGAAACCATCAGCCCGTTCATTTGGTGATCAAAGGAAAAATACTATATTGATAATCAATAATATTCATGATCATTTTTATGAAAAGGCTCCAGCTCCTGAGGATTCATCACTTCATCCTTTTTAAAAGAACACATCTGAAATGGTTGCGATCTTTGTTTTACAAATCAAAGGACTCATTGATGAACAGATGAATCTATAATGAAAATAATGATTGCAGTTAAAAGCAATATTAAACATGTATCATCATCGTATGTAGATTGTATTCTTGTGGTAAAAGCTAATTGTCTGTTAGCTATCAAGCTAACCTTAGCCATGTGGAGACATTACTGCTGAAAATATTTGAGGGTGGATGTTTTTTCCTTTCTTGTAGTTAGGCTAACAGTTTCCCCCACATTCTAGTCTTTGTGCTAAGCTAGGCTAACACGTCCTGGAACTTTCTTGTACTGCAAGCAAAGATTAAACAGATATCCACACTAGCTTAGCCACGGATGGTGTGAGCAGCTAGCTACAACAACCCTAAACACTGGAACAGTTTGTACATGATAAGAAAATTGTTTGCTTGTTTTCTGCGTGTAATGCAGGTCAATGATGTGCGTGACATTCAACAGCTTTGAACCACTGACGTTAATTTTCTGTACGTACTTTGTCTGCGCGACATTGAAGCAGCTGATGTTTCAACATCGGCTAAGAAATGAGTAAAGTAGCTCCAGATGCTAACTATTTTAGCAGAGCTGGTAGAAACAGCTACAAACAGCTGTGACAGTAAAAAAAGGTTTGAACCACTGGAATACAATCTGTGCGTGATAAGTCTTTAGCATGTGCGCTATGGTTAGCATTACTTCCCTCAGTTTTTGGAACTGAAAGTAAATCTTAATTAGCAACTAATTCTATGATTTAATACTTTTAAACCAAAAGGTCTTAGGTTTATTACTGAAGGATCCATAAAGGATGAATCGATTATTATTATAATCCTATTGAAACTGTTAGCACAGCTCTAATGTGTAGTTTCTGTTTGTTTTGTAGTTTTTCTCTGTGCAGAAGCTGATGCATCATTAACGTATAACGTTGTTGATCAGGTGTCGACTCGTCTTCACACATTGTCAGAGCAAAAAAGTGTTTCCGCAAAAATCTGAAGAACAATAAAGACATGCTTTTATAAAAATATCTGAGAAGACTGACGGAGATCTCTGGATCTGAGTGGGTGGATCAGAGCGCCCCCCGGTGGTGCTGTGCTGTGCAGTGCAGCAGCTGTATTGCGTAGTGATGAGAGGTAACTGAGCTGTGTAGCTTATCTGAGGCCAGACATTGTCCAGCGTTTTCCTGCTGCGAGTCTGTTCCTGAACGACTGACTCCAACTGCCACAAGATTCAAAGATTCAAATCCAGTGCGACCAGAGCTCTTCACCTGTGTCACTGCTCCACACCCAACTCCTCTGTTCTCCATCTGAAGCTCCCAACTGCTTCTCGTGGTCAAACTCAAACTCTCATGTGACCTGAACCTGAAGAAGCCTGTGAGATACAGACAAAAGCTCTGGAAGTTCTTACTTCATCTAATTTAATTAATGAATAAAACATTTAAATGTTTTTCAATCAAATATCATTTTCACATTTAACTATTCTCACTGATTCACTCTCATTTAAAAGTTAAACATTTTAAGATGCAACATATTTGAGCATTGACTGTCTTATTAATGTTAAAATGTATATTTCTCAAACATAGAAGATTTTGGGTTTAATAATTAAACCAGAGTCAAACTGAACATTCAAACCTAAAAGAATGTTTGTTTTTTGAACATTTTCTCTTTTTCTGACATTTTAAAGACAATTAGTTTAGAAGTAGAGAAACAAAGGTCGGCCCCTAAAGGCAAAGAGACAGAATTACACTGAACTACAGTGTTTACATGTTTGATACGTGTTTGATCAGTAGAGTGAAACTTTTCCTTCTTTTACAACACGGCGCTCATTCATAGAAACTCTGATCACACTGGAATTCAACGTAGTTTTCTCATTGAACCTATTTTTGCAGCTTTATCTTTTGACGTCGTTGTGGCACTTGAAGAGGACGCAGGATTATTAAAATCCAACTCTGCACCCTGGATTGTCTCAAGGCAAATATGAAGGATTTGATCTGTTAAACTGGCACTGAGTAGTTTGGCAAAGTTTCCACCAGACAAACTGTTGTGATGTTAATTTATGAACCTGTAATACTTGTAAATATAAAATTAGAAATCTGTAACGTAATAAATGAGAACCACTGTGTCCTGTGGTGTATGAGGTTGTTGGGGTGTGTGGCATTTCTTCATTTTAGCTTAATCTGTTTGTTTTGGTTAGTGAAGGTAGATGCGGTTTAAAGCGGAAAAATCTCAGTTCGGACTCAAAGGTGTCTTTTCTGTCGCTACTGTGGCGTCACCCCACCCGACCTCGACCCCACCCTCCGCCTCTCTGGGTCAGTCAGGCCCGGTGGTGGAGACCGAGGCCTGGGGGCCCTCACTATACTGGCCTCCGCCGCTGCTGCTCCCACCACCACTGCCCGCACCCTCTGGCTCTTCCTGGCTAGGAGAAGCCTCGTCGCTTGGACCCCCCCTGGACGTGACGGAGGTGGTGGTGGTTTCGGGGGAAGCGCTGTGAGCCTCTTGGGGGGCACAGCCAGGGTGGTTCTTGCGGAAGTGCTGATTGAGGATGGCCTGGAAGGGGAAGCTCTTGCCGCATACATGACAGTGGAAGGGCTTGTTACCCGTGTGCTTGCGGATGTGGTACTCCAGCTGGTCCTTGCGGGTGTACTTCTTCCCGCAAATACGACAGACAAATGGCGTGATGCCCATGTGCAGGCGCATGTGGCGGTCCAGACTGCCCTTCTGATTGAAGGACTTGCAGCAGTAGATGCAGGTGAGTCGGGGGTTGTAGCGGAACCAGCGGTCTCCTACTTGTTCCCTCAGGTAGTCCTCGTAACCACCCATATCAAACGCTGCATGCTCCTCCCCCTGACAGGCAGAACTACATGTTAATACACCGACACCACGACAGACGGCCTCAAAGTCCATTTAGAAACCACTTAACCCCTTAAATACCAAGAGAATGGATCCTTCAGGAGGTTCTGGAGGCTCGTGGTAGAACAACACCTTACAAATACACAAGAGTATAGAGGAACCAACAGACACTCTCAGGTTCTTGTGCACCTGAGGTTCTGTGTTGGTTCAGTGACTCCTTTGGATGATTCTAATGGTCCCATTGGGTTTTTAACTGGTTCTTGGGGGAGGTTCTAACTCTCTCTCTTTTAGGGGTTGTAGTGGATACTGTGATCTGGCAGACTTTGGGGTTTAGTGGCCATTGAAGTGTTTCTAAGGATCCTGTACCAGCGAGCTCAATGTTTAGTTTTATTGACTTTTAAAACATTAAAACAATAAAAGAAACAATAAAATCCTCATCTTTTTTCCGTCATAGTTCCTGGTGTTGTATCATCCGTACAAACTAATTGTTGCATGAGAATTTCCTCAAAAGAACCATAAACTACAGCTGATGATTGTGTTTGTGAGTTAAAATGTTTTATTCAGCTGAGAATAGAGAATAAAAGGAAACCGGTTGTCTTTATCTCATTGGAGGCTCTAAGGACAGATGTGATATTTGTAATACAAGTGATGTACAAGTTGAATTGGTACCTGGGAGTTCGGCTGTCGCACTTCGTCTGCCCTGTTGGGAGACTCACTCTTCGCCCTCTGACGTTCCGCCAGGACGACCACGCTGCCGGTGGGACTGAACCTGATACACACACATTAACACACTCGTCAAGCATCCAGTGTATTCAGTGACATCATCAGTGTATCATTGCAGAAGTCACCTGTCTGTCTCGCTGAAGCTGGAGGATGGTTGGACGCTCCGGGTCCCCAGCGCCCCCACTGGCCCGGTCACCAGCGTGCTGCGTCCTGACGTGTCGATCATCACTGTGGTCCCTTCCTCTACCTGCCCCTCCTCTTCCTGTTGCTCTCCGGCTCCGATCCACTCCTCCATCCTCTCCGTCTTGATCCTTACTCCATCCACGCTGCCAGCCTCCTCCGCGCTGCGGCTCCTCTCCGGCTCGCTGCTTGTCTCCATGTACCACTGACCAGCCCGGTTGATGCGAAGGATCGGTTCTTTGCCTGCTCTTCCAGCAGCAGCAACCCCGGGCCCCTCCAGCCCACTGTGCTCCACAGTTGGGGGCGGGCTGATCGGCTCTTCAACGGGGCTGATTGCTTCACGTGCCTCTGCACCGCCCCGTGGGCCAAGGAGCCGCAGATCACCGTGATGACCCCCTCCTCGAACCACCGCCTCCAGGGTCCTGCCCCCCCTGGACCCCCGCACTTCCTCCTCCCTGGACTCCTCATCCAGTTCGGCGAGGCTGATCTTCAGGTGGATGCCCTCCAGGATCTGGGTGCAGCGATCGATGATGTGCTGCATCTGCAGGAAGCTGGCAGCTGTCAGGTAGCTGATGATGTCGGCGAGCTGCAGGCAAAGACGGCCCGTGTAGCAGAAGGACAGCAGCTGCTCGAACACAGACGGGTTTCGGATCACGGTCAGTGACACCGTGCTCATCTGGCTCAGAGACATGTGGTCCCGGAAGTACGGTGAGCTTGCGGCCAGGACCACCTTGTGTGCACGGAAGCTCTGGCCCTGAACATTGACCACGATGTCGCAGAGACGGCCCTGTACACGGAGCTGGTTCAAGTGTGATAGAACCGAATTACTGAAGTCCGGGATGTCGAGTTGGATGCTGCCAGAGCGCTCCATGCTGCAGCCTGCGGGGACACTGCAACAACAGGAACAAAGATCAAACAAACAACTGATCAGGATCAGACGCTACCATCTTAGCGCCTGATTGGTATTTCTGTTAAAGGGTGTCACAACCATAGATGGACCTGTATAAAGATGGACGGCAGGGTTTACGACCTATACTGCAGGCAGCCACCAGGGGGCGATCCAGAAGATTTTGGGGGTGGGATATCTAGGCACCTCACGATTTGAGTCAGAGGGCTACGATGGATTATAAAATGATTATCGACGCATTTCTATACGTGATGTGTTTTCATCACTGTGGGACTAGAGGTGTGAATCTAAACGAGCCTCATGATTTAAAAAGTATTTTAGACTGTTACTGTTATTGCAAGTGTGTAATTTACAATATAAGCTTTTCAATTAAAAATCAGACTGCACCAGTCAGTGTATAACAGTGGTCAGTGATCTCCACATGGATTTGACTTCATTCAGTTTCGACCTGTGTGCTGCTTCTTTAGTCTTTACTGCATCAGTGTGTCTCTGCCTGGCTGCATCATGTCTCCGCTGGTCAACGGGACATTCTGCTCCTCGCCTCTTTTTTAATTACTGACACTTGCTGATCTTTATAAAAACCTGCTGATGTTTATGTTCCTGGATAAACGGGCGTCGCTTCTTCTGCAACAATGAAGTTGATAAAATCTCTGCATTGTGATAATCTGCAGGAAGAACTTCTCTCCTGTCTGTAGTATGTGTGTCTGTGTCTGTCTGTGTGTCTGTATCTGTATACGTGTCTGTGTGTGAGTGTATGTGTGTATGTGTATATGTGTCTCTGTGTGTGTGTGTGTCTCTCTTCACACAAACTGACTCTCACATGTGTTGATTTCTTTCCCTCCTGGTTGATGCACTGATTGAAAGTCACTTTGGATAAAAGCGTCAGCTGAATGAAACGTGATGTAATCTCTAACCCAGTGGTTCTCAACTGGTTTGGCTTCGGGACCCACCACCCCCCCTTAATGACAACCCACAATGAGCTTCTCAAATGTATTTAATAAAAAGATGGTGCAGTTTGAACCTGAGATAGTACAGAATATCACAGTATGCCAACACAAAAAAAAAATTCATGATAAACCAAAACGACCAGCAGGTGGCGATGCTAGAGAGGGAAATATTCCCTTTTATACTCAATTAGCTGCATTTTAATTAAAAACCAAAAAGTGCATCTTAAGGACACAAGGTAATACAACTTACATAACAATTCAGTAACTTCAGCCTTTTTTAACAGACTCAACAGTGCTTTCATGCACAAACTTGAAATAAAAAAGTCCAACTACTGAGAAGTAGTTTCAAAAAGACCCAAATTATGTAGCTTTAGCTGCGAATACTCACTCACTGAATCTATGACAACCAACAAAACTGATCCTATTCACACTCCTTTACGAATACTGTTAATGAGTATGAATAGACGGCACTCCGCTGCATCAAAAAAATCCCCTTCAAAATAAAGCACAGGATTTTTTTCTTAACATTATTTTTTGCCCAGGCAAAGGCCCGCGACCCACTGAAAACGGGTCCGCGACCCACTTTTGGGTCGCGACCCACCAGTTGAGAATCACTGCACTAGATGATGTTGGATCATGAATCAGTTGTGGTCACCTTAACCCTGACGTCCTGGTTTTGTCTCGTGTTGTGTAGCAGATGAACTACGTGTTTAAACGTAAACGTCAGTTGTGTTCACGTCATAATAACTTGTGATGAGTGTTGCTGTTTATTGTTAAAGTGTAAAGTGAGCTCAGGTCGGCCGGAGAGTGGAGGACGACACTCGGAGACTCTGACTCGTGAAAAAGACGACCGGTCCTTTAATGAGTATATAATTATAAGAATAAATATTCAGCGGTGGGACAAAGCTACAGAAATGAACATAGTGGAAAACATGAATTTAATATGTTCCGTCTCAGCATCGATGCAGAGTCGTCCGCATCGCGACGCATCTAAAAGACCATGAATTTCCCACCTCTGGAAAATTTGGCTTCACTTCTGGGAGCTGTCATGTCGGCCATCTTTACTTACAGTCTGTGGTCACAGATTATTAAAGGTGACAGTGACATCACTGACTAGAGGAGTCTGCCTACAGGGGGCAGCGTAGCTCAGAGACGAGCTCAGTCCTCTGGTTAAAGTGTGAACTGGTCTCTTTAAGTTCTTTTTAAGTTGGAACCATAGAAGCACCTGAGTGTAAACTCTCCTTCTACCAGAGGGGGCAGAGCGGGAGGACAAACCTGTCGTACCTAAAACACCTGGACCCAGATCCGGAGCAGAACCAGACCACTGACAGCAGCAGTTAGAGATCTGGATCCGGTGTGACCCTGGGGACCAGGACAACCTCCAGGTGTGCAGAGTGACTCTCACCTGAGGGGGCAGGGGGGGGTCGGCTCTGGCTCCAGGGTGCGGGTCTGTCGAGGCTTCAGTCCTGCAGCTAGCTGAGCATCCTCCGCAGTGAAGGGAGATGACGGCCCGGCTCGGCCCGGCTCGGCTCGGCTCGGCCCGGCAGGCTGCAGCTCCACCCGCCGCTCCTCCAGGCTCCGGAGCTCCGCGGCTCCAGCGGTGGTCGCGTCAGTTTCAAGGCCGGAGAAGAGCAGCTGAGTTCGGGCTCGGGTCCGTCTCCATTCCGCTGGAGGTGAGACTCGGTTCAGACTCGGTTCAGACTCGGTCGAGTGTCGGCGGACTGATCGTCATCTTCCTCTCAGGCTGAGGGCTGCAGGAAGGAAGGAGGTGCGCGGGGCATGCTGGGAAATGTAGTTAATGACCAGGAGGAGACGTGGTTGGACGGCTGCTCTAAAGACTTCAACTCCCAGAATGCATCTGTGAGCAGAGGGGTCATGATGGCCCTTGGAGTTTGTAAAAGTGTAAGTTCACACACACACACATATACACACATATACACACACAGATACACACTTACACACACACATACAGATACACACACACACACGCGCACACACTCACAGCTACACACATATACACATTTACACATATATGAACACATACACACGCACAAACACGACATCACATAGAGAAATGGAACCAGGTCTTTGGGGCAGAACCAGATCGAACAGACCCTCTGATCCGGATCACTTCTGATCCAGATCAGGTTTAAATATCAACTGAGACTGTTTCTATTAAAGAAATGTAATAAAACATTAGAACATTAGAACATTACCACATTACAAATTCAGAACATTAGAACTTTAGAACTTTAGAACATTAGAACATCAGAACTTTATAATATTACAACTTCAGAACATTAGAACATTAGAACTTCAGAAGATTAGAACATTAGAAGATTAGAACATTAGAACCTGCGGTTCTCTACCTCTCCTGCAGGAGGTTTGGACCTGATGTAGTTTCCTGATGTGGCCACAGGGAGGCAGCCCTCACTGACACATGACGATGTTTCTCTTCCTCACCTCCTTCCTTTCCTTGCTCTCCCTCCTCCACTCATCTTTTCTCTCCCTCTCTCTCTCTCTTTCCTGTTCTTCTCTTCTGAGGTTTCTACCTTCTTCACCTGTTTTAGTAGTTTGACTCTTGAGGGTTAAGGACAGAGGACGTCTCACCTTGTTAAAGACCATGAGACAAACTGGGATTTGTGAATATGGGATAAATACAAATAAAATGTGATTTGATTTATTGATTCTCTGCTCCTCATTTACTTTGTCACTCTATTTCCTTTTCTCTTCCTCATTTACCTCAGTTTTTTCAGGGCCAGGACCAGAACCAGGAACAGGACCAGAACCAGGGCTACACCTGATTCCATAAGGACTTTAAGGTGGACTGGGGATCATCTGTGGTGTCGGGCTTTTCTGTTCTTGATCACTTACGTAGATCCTCCGTTCACATGAGGTCAGACTCTCACAGGTCAGAGGATCAGGGTTCTCTGGTACCGTGTTCTAAGGTACTATGTTCTCTGGTACGTGTTCTCCAGTACATGTTCTCTGGTACGTGTTCTCTGGTACGTGTTCTCTGGTACTATGTTCTCTGGTACTATGTTCTCTGGTACGTGTTCTCTGGTACGTGTTCTCTGGTACGTGTTCTCTGGTACGTGTTCTCTGGTACTATGTTCTCTGGTACGTGTTCTCCAGTACATGTTCTCTGGTACTATGTTCTCTGGTACTATGTTCTCTGGTACGTGTTCTCTGGTACTATGTTCTCTGGTACGTGTTCTCTGGTACTATGTTCTCTGGTACGTGTTCTCTGGTACTATGTTCTCTGGTACGTGTTCTCCAGTACATGTTCTCTGGTACTATGTTCTCTGGTACTATGTTCTCTGGTACGTGTTCTCTGGTACGTGTTCTCTGGTACTATGTTCTCTGGTACGTGTTCTCCAGTACATGTTCTCTGGTACGTGTTCTCTGGTACTGTTGATGACCTCGTTGATGACCTGTGGTTGTGACGTCATTTCCTCTCAAACACAAACTGGTTTTATGTCTTTATTAACATTAACAGAGTTACACAGTGCTCACAGACTCACACAGTTTCACAACAAACACACAACATTAATGGATTAATTGATCAAGGTGGTCACCATGGTAACAGCATTGATCTGGACAGAAGCTCATTGCTGCCAAAATTCAATAAGTAAATGATGAAATGATCAGATTCTTAAAACATGAAATTTATCTATCAGGTTCTGAGCTGAAACTTACGAAGATAAAAAGTCTGAATGAGACGCAAGAGAAACATGATTCTGGTATTTTAGGTAATAAGTTATAATAAGTGTGATAATGGTCAATTTGAAGCTTTCAGTCGGGTCACATGACCTTGAAATATTGATCCAGAGCATTTACTTTTTATTTGAATTTTAAAATTAACATGGATCTCAGTTCAATTATTTTCTCATTACATTTTTATTATTCTACATTTATTGCTTTGTTTTATACATTTTGACAGAAATGAGCTTCTGTCGTTCTGAGACACGACTGAACAAACCTGAAGAGAAAAAAAATTCTTTTCATTTTTTTGACAAACAGAATCTTTTTCAAATATAAATTAATCGACTACACAGACGTCGCTAAAGATGACGACAAACATCGAGTGGAAAACATTTTCAGCAACTTTTTCTAACAGTTAATTTTTACAGTCACGTGACAAACAGGTGAGAAGAGTCCAGGTGATTCTCACTTGAATCCGATTCTGACGTCAGATTTAACTCAAACAACACGTGGACGTCATGTCTGACTTGTATGTGGTCACATGACATCACAGCTGACATACATGCTCAGTTTAAATGTTATGAATGAACGAGTGAATTATCTTCAGTTGAACTTTCTGAACAAACTTGGACAGGAAACATGTGACTGAAGATTGAAATCGTCTCGTCACCGACGTTTAAATCTGCTCAACACGTTTTAAGATGAAAATCACCTGATATCTGACTCGTCTTGTTTCCACATGTGACGTGTTGTTGTTTTTTAACGGGAAGTGGAGGAAACACGGTTCCATGAATTAATCTGTTCTTATATATTTGTGGATATTTATGTTCTACAGGTTCTATCTGATCTTAGGGTGTCAGTATAACGTCTGGTTCTTCTCTATGAGGATCAGTAACATGAACAGAACCTGGACCCTCATGATCCACGTTCACTAGGTGAGTTCCGGTGAACTGAGGTGTAGCTGCAGGTTGGAGCGTGTGAACATTCACTGGTTCCAGTTTAACCAGTTTGATCGTTTCCATAAGTGCTGTGTGTCCTGATCAGCTGATTGGTTTGTGAGGACGCCGCCTGGTGACGTTCACACCTGTTTCCTCTCTCACATTCTGATGTTTAGGAAGATGAGGGGACATTCCCCAAGGACGCCACCGTTGTCTCCCTCGGCGAGTACTCCACCTCCTCCTTGTTGGGGTGGGAGGAATTGTCGGATTTGCTGCGGCTGAACTCGGCGCCCATGATGGGCCCGGTGAACTTGGTGTGGGGCCGGATGCAGGAGGTGCAGCACAGCAGCGTTTTGAGGAATGCGCGGCGCATTTCGTTGCTGGTCAGTGTGTAGATGAGAGGGTTCATGGCGGAGTTAAGGACAGCGAGCGCCAGGAACCACTCAGCCTTGTAGAGAATGGGGCAGCTGAGCGTCTCGCAGGCCACGTCCAGCAGCAGGAGGACGAAGAGCGGCGCCCAACAGGCAATGAAGCAGCTCAGGACGATGATGACGGTCTTCAGCAGCGCCAGCGACTTCTCTGAACTCTTGCTATTGGCATTGGCGTTGCTGCGTCCGTTGGACACTTTGCGGAAGACAAGTTTGCGGCTACGTGTCCGCACCAGTGCATAGATCCGAGCATAGAGCACCACGATGGCCATGAGGATGATACTGAACACAGTGGTGCAGAACAGGATGTAGGTCTTGTGGTAGAGCGGCAGCACGGTGGAGCACTGCGTCATGCTCTGGATGCAGTTCCAGCCCATCACCGGCAGGCCTCCCAGCACCGCCGCAATCATCCACACGGTGCTGATAAGCAGGAAGACCCGGCAGGTGTTGCCGTTGTTGTGCAGCTTCATCTTCAGCATTGTGAGGTGGCGCTCAATGGCGATGGCAAGCAGGCTGAAGACGGACGCCGCCAGCGCCACGAACATGCTGCCCTCTCTGAAGAACCACTGCGTTGGCGACAGCTTGTAGGTGTTGGCGCCTGACAGCAGGATGTTGGCGGTGTAGACGACGCCTGCCAGCAGGTCGGACAGGGCCAGGTTCCCAATGAAGTAATACATGGGCTTGTGAAACTTCTTGGTTCTCCAGATGGTTGTCAGGACCAGGATGTTCTCCAGGATGATGAAGCAGCACACGATGATGAAAACCACAGAGTCGGCCTTCAGACCTGAGTCCTGCTCCGTCTTGCGGAACTTACCGGTGTAGTTGTAGTGTTTGGAAATCAGGTCGGAGTAGCTGGGTTCAGCCATGGCCTGCGGCTGCAGCAGGAGTCCAGCAGAGGGCGCTCTGTCCTCAAACTTCAGAGAACCTTGTCAGGTAGTGACCCTGATGAGGGGCGGAGGGAGTCCAGGCTGCTGGACGAGGACATGGTCCTGCAGAGAGACACCAACTGTAAGAGACTCATCTCAGATCTGATGAAGATTAAATCACTGATCATTCAATATTTGTTTGAAATATCTTAATAATAAACGTTGTTTTATTCTTTTAGTAATTCAACGAGTTAAATTATCAGGTTGTTTTTTTCTTCAGCTAAATGAAATAATTCTGTTCAGCTCACATCGTTTCTATTCTTTTCTATTAGTTTAATTTAGTTTCTATTTTCTATTAGTTCAGTTTAGTTTCTATTCGTTTCTATTCGTTTCTATTAGTTTCTATTAGTTTCTAATAGTTTCTAATAGTTTCTACTCGTTTCTATTTCTGATCTGATCCGGATCCCACGTCGTCGTTTTAACCACAAACCGTTAAATCCGTGATCAACTGAAGTGAGTTCAGTTAAACGATGTTTAAATATTTTAATCCTTTAAAGTTTAAAACTGAAGCTTCGAGTAAAAACATATGAACAGAATAAAGTTTCTTTACCTTCAGACGGAGGAAGAAGGAAAACGGTCCGACTGCAGAGGGACACGGAGCAACAATACACACACAGAGTAACACACACACAAAGAGACACACACGCACACACTCAGAGAGAGAGAGACAGAGACGGAGCAACAACACACACACAGAGTAACACGCACACAAAGAGACACACACACACTCAGAGAGACAGAGACGGAGCAACAACACACACACAGAGTAACACACACAAAGAGACACACACTCAGAGAGAGAGAGAGACGGAGCAACAATACACACAGAGTAACACACACACTATTTGGTTTCAGTTAAAATCAATAAAAACATAAAACAACGTAAATATAATAATATTAATAATAATAGTAGTAGTGAAAAATGCTAATATTTACTTTCTTACATGAAAAACAAATCAGTTGCTGGTTCTATTGATAAATTAACATATTATTTCATTTTATTTAACACAAATATCTGTTCTTTTGTTTCCTATGAGAAACATCCAGCTGATCCCCCCCCCCCCTGACCTCTGACCTCTGACCGCTGACCCATCATCAGGGAGCTGGGGGTCAGATAGTAACTCTCACTGTGGACCTGGTCTCTGGAGTCAATTCAATAATAATAATAATAATAATAATGATATTTATCGGTGTGATGACGTGATGGATTATAAATGTTCCTTGTTAAGGATTCTAACTCGTGACATATTTAAATCTCTTAATGATACTGGGAGCGTTGGGTTCTGATCATGTGACCAGTGCTCCGTGGGTTTCCTGTTCACTGGTCACACAAAACAGAGCTGAACACAAAGTGGTGGGGGGGGGGGGGGGCTCATGGGTAACAAAGGCATCTTTCCTCGGAGCTGCATAGCTGAGCGTCACCATGACGACAGGTGGAGGGAGAAGGGAACAGAAGAACCACAAACTACATCTACAGACACACAAACACAAACTGCAGGACACAGTCACACACAAGGTCCTGGTCTGCTTTCAGGCCTTAGTTCTAGACCAGAACCTTAGGATTGGTGCAGAGTTACAGGACAGAACTACAATGGTCTTAGTTATGTTCTGTGTCCTGGTCCTGGTGCTGGTCCTGGTCCTGGTGCTGGTCCTGGTCCTGGTCCAAGTCCTGGTCCTGGTGCTGGTGCTGGTCCTGGTCCAAGTCCTGGTGCTGGTGCTGGTGCTGGTCCTGGTCCTAGTCCTGGTCCTGGTCCTGGTGCTGGTCCTAGACCTGGTGCTAGTCCTAGTCCTAGTCCTGGTGCTAGTCCTGGTGCAGGTGCTGGTGCTGGTCCTGGTGCTGGTGCTGGTGCTGGTCCTAGTCCTGGTGCTAGTCCTGGTGCTGGTGCAGGTGCTGGTCCTAGTCCTGGTGCAGGTGCTGGTGCAGGTGCAGGTGCTGGTGCTGGTGCTGTCTCTGGTGCTGGTCCTGGTCCTGGTCCTGGTCCTGGTGCTAGGTTTAGTCCTGGTGCTGGTGCTGGTCCTGGTCCTGGTGCTAGGTTTAGTCCTGTTTCTGGTGCTGGTGCTGGTGCTGGTCCTGGTGCTGGTCCTGGTGCTGGTCCTGGTCCTGGTGCTAGGTTTAGTCCTGTTTCTGGTGCTGGTGCTGGTGCTGGTCCTGGTGCTGGTCCTGGTGCTGGTGCTGGTCCCACTCAAGTGAAGGTGATATCTCAGTAGCGCTGTGATCCCATTAATATTTGTTGGGTTGAATCAAAGATGAACTGATTAGAATTTGGAGGTCAAAGGTCACTGGGACCTCACAGCAGAAGGTGAACGTGGCTCCAGAGGAGATCAGGTTAGGGTTAGGTAAGACTTGATGACATCACTCAAACAATATGGAGGCATTTCATGTTGTTTTTCTGTTTTGTTACATCTGAAGGAGAGGTCCACCCCCCCTCACCCCCCCCCTCACCACAGAGTGTGAAGCTGCTCAGCCTGGACGTCCCGCTGCAGGGGGGGGGGGGGGGGGGGGTGTAGTCGTCCTCTTAACATTCAGTTCAGCTCATTAATGCAAAGCTGCAGTGGATCTGAATGAGTCGCTTTTGTCCTGTAATTGGAGCTGGTTCTGTGGCAGCCAATGAGAAAGCAGGGCCCCTCACCCCCTTCTCCCCCATTGTGTAACGTTGGTTTCTGGGAAATGAACCAATCAAAGCTCAAAGTGGAGAAACAGCAGAACACATGATGTTCTCCTGTTTAACATCTGGACACATCATCTGGAGAACAGGTGACGATAGAACATTGAATCAGAAACTTCAACGTGAAGACCAGTAAAGTTAATAAACGTTCTACCTGTACACTGACAACACAGGGTTCTCCACAGATCACAGGGTTCTCCACAGATCACAGGGTTCTCCACAGATCACAGGGTTCTCCACAGATCACAGGGTTCTCCACAGATCACAGGGTTCTCCACAGATCACAAGGTCCTCTGCAGACCAGAACTGATCCTTGATCAGCTTTAGACGACTTCAACAGCTGCTAAGACTCATGGGTAGTGTAGTGTTCAGGAATGAGTCAGTTCAGACAGATCTGACATCAGTTCTGATCCTGTTCACACGTTGATCTCTTTAATCCTTTTTCACAGACTTTATCAACAACATCATGTTCATGTACATGAGTCATTTAAACCTGTTTAAACCTGTTTAAATCTGTTTAAATCTGTTTAAATCTGGTTTAAACATTGACAGAACGTGGTTTTGAATGTGGAGCTGAAGAGAAACAGTTAACAGACGAGAGTTGATTCTGTGGTCGACTGGAGCCGAACAACAAAGAAACAACAAAGGACCAGAAACCCCCCCCCTCACCGCCCTCCTCCACATCGCTGGAGAGGAGAGAGTCCATTATGTTACCATCCAACATTCAACATCCAACATTCAAACATCCAACATTCAAACATTCAAACATCCATCATCCATCATCCAACATTCAAACATCCAACATCCATCATCCATCATCCAACATTCAAACATCCAACATCCATCATCCATCATCCAACATTCAAACATCCATCATCCATCATCCAACATTCAAACATTCAACATCCATCATCCAACATTCAAACATTCAACATCCATCATCCAACATTCAAACATCCATCATCCATCATCCAACATTCAAACATTCAACATCCATCATCCAACATTCAAACATCCATCATCCAACATTCAAACATCCAACATCCAACATTCAAACATTCAACATCCATCATCCATCATCCAACATTCAAACATTCAACATCCATCATCCAACATTCAAACATCCATCATCCAACATTCAAACATCCATCATCCAACATTCAAACATCCATCATCCAACATTCAAACATCCAACATCCAACATTCAAACATTCAACATCCATCATCCATCATCCAACATTCAAACATTCAACATCCAACATCCAACATTCAAACATTCAAACATTCAACATCCAACATTCAAACATTCAACATCCATCATCCAACATTCAAACATTCAACATCCATCATCCAACATTCAAACATCCATCATCCATCATCCAACATTCAAACATTCAACATCCATCATCCAACATTCAAACATCCATCATCCAACATTCAAACATCCAACATCCAACATTCAAACATTCAACATCCATCATCCAACATTCAAACATTCAACATCCATCATCCAACATTCAAACATCCATCATCCATCATCCAACATTCAAACATTCAACATCCATCATCCAACATTCAAACATCCATCATCCAACATTCAAACATCCAACATCCAACATTCAAACATTCAACATCCATCATCCATCATCCAACATTCAAACATTCAACATCCATCATCCAACATTCAAACATCCATCATCCAACATTCAAACATCCATCATCCAACATTCAAACATCCATCATCCAACATTCAAACATCCAACATCCAACATTCAAACATTCAACATCCATCATCCATCATCCAACATTCAAACATTCAACATCCAACATCCAACATCCATCATTCAAACATTCAACATCCATCATCCATCATCCAACATTCAAACATTCAACATCCAACATCCAACATCCAACATTCAAACATTCAACATCCAACATCCAACATTCAAACATTCAAACATTCAACATTCATCATCCAACATTCAACATCCATCATCCAACATTCAAACATTCAACATCCATCATCCAACATTCAAACATTCAACATCCATCATCCAACATTCAACATCCATCATCCAACATTCAAACATTCAACATCCATCATCCAACATTCAAACATTCAACATCCATCATCCATCATCCAACATTCAAACATCCAACATCCAACATTCAAACATTCAACATCCAACATTCAAACATTCAACATCCAACATTCAAACATCCAACATCCAACATTCAACATCCAAGATTCCAACATCCAACATTCAAACATCCAACATTCAACATCCAACATTCAAACATCCAACATCAAACATTCAACATTCAACATCCATCATCCAACATTCAAACATTCAACATCCATCATCCAACATCCAACATTCAAACATTCAACATCCAACATTCAACATCCAACATTCAAACATCCAACATTCAAACATTCAACATCCAACATCCAACATTCAACATTCAAACATTCAACATCCAACATCCATCATCCAACATTCAAACATTCAACATCCATCATCCAACATCCAACATTCAAACATTCAACATCCAACATTCAACATCCAACATTCAAACATTCAACATTCAAACATTCAACATCCAACATCCAACATCCAACATTCAAACATTCAACATCCAACATCCATCATCCAACATTCAAACATTCAACATCCATCATCCAACATCCAACATTCAAACATTCAACATCCAACATTCAAACATCCAACATTCAAACATTCAACATCCAACATTCAAACATCCAACATTCAAACATTCAACATCCAACATTCAAACATCCAACATTCAAACATCCAACATTCAAACATTCAACATCCAACATCCATCATCCAACATTCAAACATTCAACATCCATCATCCAACATTCAAACATTCAACATCCATCATCCAACATTCAACATCCAACATTCAACATCCAACATTCAAACATCCAACATCCAACATTCAACATCAAACATTCAACATCCATCATCCAACATTCAACATCCAACATTCAAACATCCAACATTCATTATTCAAACAACCAACCATGAACTGGTCCCAGTTAAAAGAGTGAGGGGGGGGGGCATGTTTACCACACAAGGGTGAGCGAGGGAGAAGAGAGAAAGTTTTTCCCACCAGCTCATTCACAGGCCGAGCTGCGTCACCCTGGAAACCACCAGGGGAGAGAGGGAGAATTTTTTATTTGAGCTTTAAAAGATTCAATTAAATTAAATGAAGAATTGATCTTCACGTGTATTTCAAAATCTAAAAATCTAAAAAGTTACATTAAAAGACTCAAATAATCTGAAAATATAAAATGATTTTGTGTCTGTTTCAGTTTTCTTCTGTTTGTTCTGTTTGTACAGCGTCAACGTTTTTATCTGGTTCTTTATTTCAAGACTCAGATATAACACTAATAATAATGAGAATGATAATAATAATAATAATAAAAACAATAACAATAATAATAATGACGTTAAGAACAAAGGATGTTGAACCTTGTTAAGATCTATGAGACAAACTGTGATTTGTGAAAATGAGACAAAACTAATAAAATGTGATTGATTGATAATAAAATGACAAGAGAGAAACACCAGTAAAAGTTGAATTTCTGTAACTTCACTGAGAAAGATGTTTTGTTATATATCTTCTTAATGTTTTTTTCTAATTGTGAAACAGGAAGTGACTTTACATAGAGTCAACTTTACTTACAAAATAACATTCTAACGATTAGAAATAAAATCCAACATCTCGTGCCCTCAGTTGACACTAATACGTCATCAAAGAAAAACATCATCTCATCATCTAAACCCACAACTTGTATCTTTGTTACTTAAAGAAATAACAATAAAAAGTTCTTTACTGAATACGACCCCTCAATATGACGATGATATGTGAGAAACTAACAGTTTAACAACGAGCAGCTCTGACGACTGGGAGAGAAAAACCTCTTTAACTGGGAGAAGAACCAGAGTCAGTGTGGGGGGGGCTGCCTCGACTGGGGCAGGGGAATGGGGAGAAGAGGAGAGCGGATATATATATAATCTTTGTTTCGAAACAAAGACGGTGTCCGGTTATTTCATGAAAAAGTATTTAAGGTAATTTTATCTTCACACAGAATCGAACAGAACTGAATATTTTTTAAATACGTCATGTTTTCAACGTAATTTGGTGAAACGTGTTGACGCATGAGCAGAACGTATCGCGGCCCCAGAGGTCGTGAACGATCAAGAGTTTACGTCATGCCGTATTCCGTGGAAGAACACGAGACAGTAGAAACACAGTAAGGTAAAGGGCGGATTCCTCCGGTGGAGCAGCGCGGTGCCAGCGGCTCTGGACGCCGCAGCATGTTGTACCTGATCGGCCTGGGGCTGGGAGACGCCGCGGACATCACGGTGAAGGGTCTGCGGGCGGTGAAGAGCTGCTCCCGGGTTTATCTGGAGGTCTACACCTCGGTCCTGACCGGAGGGAAGGAGGCGCTGGTGCGTGCGTGCGTGTGATTGATCCTGTGCGTGAGATTGATCCTGTGTGTGTGAGTGAGAGAGATTGATCCTGTGTGTGTGAGTGAGAGAGATCATGTGTGTGTGATTGATCCTGTGTGCGTGTGATTGATCCTGTGTGTGTGAGTGAGAGAGATCATGTGTGTGTGATTGATCCTGTGTGCGTGTGATTGATCCTGTGTGTGTGAGAGAGAGAGATTGATCATGTGTGAGTGATTGATCCTGTGCGTGAGAGAGAGATTGATCCTGCGTGTGTGAGAGAGAGAGATTGATCATGTGTGAGTGATTGATCCTGTGTGTGTGTGAGTGATTGATCCTGTGTGTGTGTGAGAGAGAGATTGATCATGTGTGTGTGATTGATCGTGTGTGAGAGTGAGATTGATCCTGTGTGTGACAGAGATTGATCATGTGTGTGTGATTGATCCTGTGTGTGTGTGATTGATCCTGTGTGCGTGTGATTGATCCTGTGTGCGTGTGATTGATCCTGTGTGTGATTGATCCTGTGTGTGATTGATCCTGTGTGTGATTGATCCTGTGTGTGTGTGTGTGTGTGTGTGAGAGATTGATCCTGTGTGTGTGTGTGATTGATCCTGTGTGTGTGTGAGATTGATCCTGTGTGTGTGAGAGATTGATCCTGTGTGTGTGTGTGTGTGTGAGAGAGAGATTGATCCTGTGTGTGTGATTGATCGTGTGTGAGAGTGAGATTGATCGTGTGTGTGTGTGTGTGTGTGTGTGTGTGTGTGTGTGTGTGTGTGTGTGTGTGTGTGTGTGTGTGTGTGTGTGTGTGTGTGTGTGTGTGTGTGTGAGATTGATCCTGTGTGTGTGTGTAAGAGTGATTGATCGTGTGTGTGTGTAAGAGAGTGAGATTGATCGTGTGTGTGAGATTGATCGTGTGTGTGTGTGATGGATCCTGTGTGTGTGTGTGTGTGTGTGTGAGATTGATCCTGTGTGTGTGTGTAAGAGTGATTGATCGTGTGTGTGTGTAAGAGAGTGAGATTGATCGTGTGTGTGTGTGATGGATCCTGTGTGTGTGTGATGGATCCTGTGTGTGTGTGATGGATCCTGTGTGTGTGTGATTGATCCTGTGTGTGATTGATCCTCAGGAGCAGCTCTATGGGAAGCAGCTGATCCTGGCTGACCGGGATCTGGTGGAACAGGGAGCAGATGAGATCCTGAGAGATGCTGATGTGGAGAACGTGGGCTTCCTGGTGGTGGGCGATCCGTTCGGGTGAGTCTCAAACCTCAGGATTCAGTTAATGACAGAGTTCAGCAGTTTGTTTCCATCGGTGGTTTCACCTCTGAGACGTCGACTCATCTCAACAGTGTTTCGGACTTTTCTTCTTTTTCTGTGTTCGTGTTTTTATTCTTTTCCTCTTCAGGTTTGATCTTTAATCATTTATCCACTTCATGTTTTAAAAGGTTTTATTGATTGTTTAGAAATATCATTATTTTTTCATGTATACATTTTTTGTTCAGCTGCAAAACACATGTATGAAAGGTTGTAATAAAATAATTAATAATTGATACAGTATTTTACAGTTTTAATGGGTTAATTATTGGTTATTAACTATTAAGGGAAATATTTAGTTTGACTGGTTTACACAAAAAGTTAGGTTTTGGTCTATGCTTTTATTTTGATAATAAATCTTGACGATGACGCAGACGTTCTCTTCCTGATTGGTTCTCATCAGTCACCTGACTCGACTACCAGCGGTGAACACAAAGCTAACACTTCCTGTCAGTAACAGTTCCTGTTTCTAACACTTCCTGTCAGTAACAGTTCCACCTCGTCGTCCCTGCTCTGACTCTTCACCTTCACTGTTCCTCCTTCAGAGGAGTTTCTGTTCCTAAGCAACCAACTGCAGAGATGATCTACTTCCTGTTTACATGTCATGTGACGTGTTTGTTTCTGCAGAGCCACCACCCACAGTGACCTGGTCCTGAGAGCAGTGAATGCTGGGATACCGTATAAAGTCATCCACAACGCCTCCATCATGAACGCTGTGGGCTGCTGTGGTCTGCAGGTACCTGGAGCACATTTCCCCCTGAGCTTAGTCTCACAGGCAGAGCTGATGTCACAGCGTCTGTGATGTCGTCAGTGATGGTGTCTAAAATCATCGTCATGACTACAGATACAAAGGTTTGATACTGATTGGCCGATTAGAGTTTTGATTCCAAACTTTATATGTTGAAAACCAAAATAATCAGCTAGAGGGCGACAAAGAACCCGTACCTTCACCAGGTTAACGTCCATTATCCACTTTAGTGTCCTGTCACATTATATTATACAATAATTGGTGATTAAACGTTGAGGATCTGTAACCTGGTGTTTTTCTGCCGGTTCTCGCTTGTGCTAACATCCATTAAGTTGTTAGTGTCCACGCAGACCGTCTGACCTCGTAGTTTCAGCTTCTCTAACTCTTACGAGAACCTGTCAATCAGAATCTGAATGTGCACGTGAAGCCTCGTCACCAACATAGATTGAATTCCGCATATTAAATGAGATCGGCTCTTAAATTTACTTCTGCCACTTACCACCACCAGGTGTCATGGTTCAGTAATGTATTCCTCCTAAATAACAAAATGAAAACAAATAACAATTTTAATAACTGTCGTACATGTTCTACCTGTGAGGTCTCTGAGGTCACATGACGTTTGAACGTCACCTGGTTGACAGGAAGTGACATCACGTCCTGTTGTGTAGTTTGTGTGCTGCCTGACAGTCGAAGCTCAGGGCTGAAGAGAAACAGGTGCTGATGAATCGTCATGTGACCTCATCAATAACTGACCTGTCAGACCAGCCAATCAGTGAACAGGACCCAGCTGCAACTGCCCCACCCACTGATTAGCATTAATGCTAACAGTTGTCCCCTGGGAGGTCGTTAATATGTTAATGAGGGGGTGGGGTATGTAAATGAGCGGTGTGTGCAATCAATCCCATCAGCCCCTGCTGTCTGTGGACATATATACACCCCCCACACCTGTCAGACAGACAATACTTACGCAGTGTGTGTCTCTCTCTGTGTGTAAATGTGTGTTTGTGTGTCAGCTGTATAATTTTGGGGAGACGGTGTCATTGGTGTTTTGGACGGAGACGTGGAGACCAGAGAGTTTCTACGACAAAATCTGCAAAAACAGAACAGCTGGACTTCACACACTCTGTCTGCTGGGTGAGACACGCGCACACAACGCACACACAACGCACACACAACGCACACAGCTGGGTGAGGGTGGGTTAAACCTGATCCAACCCTCAAACAGCCTTTTGAATTTGTGAGGACCAGACAAAATGTCCTCACATGATGGTAATGAATCAAAATTGGCCTCATAACTATAGACACACACTTTGTCTCCTTGCTCATCGCAGCGTTTAACAAACTGCCTCTAAATCAACATGTATGCACAGGAGGGCTCATGTGTCATGTGATGTTGTTCTGGGCGTGAAGACACATTTCCCCAAGTCCTGTGTTTTCTTTGTTGTCACCATGACGATAAAGGATGTCCTTTTTCCGTGTAAGATTTCAAAATAAAACAGGCCGTTTAGGCAAAGCATTAAACTGATTGTGATGTTTTGATTGACAGATATCAAAGTGAAAGAGCAGAGTGTTGAGAACCTGATGAGGTAAGAACCCGACCAGAACCAACCGAGAACCACCTCTGGTCCTGGTACAGACCGGGTGGGGGGGGCCTTGATCAGACTCGACTGAATTGTGTTAGTGGAACGGCTTAAGTCTGAAGTTAAATCTAATTCAAGCTGGACCTTTTCACTTAAGCCAGGATGAGTTTAGTTAGTTAAGTTTAAGTTACCCTCTGGTTTCATGGTTTTCTAAAATGATAAATAATTAAGGATCAGTCTATTATTATTATTATTATTACTGTGATTATTTCATGGTGTTAATGTTTGATGTGATTCCAGAGGAAAGAAAATCTACGAGGCTCCTCGCTTCATGACGGTGGCTCAGGCCACAGATCAGCTGATCCAGATCATCCAGAGGAGGAGGGCGGAGGGCGAGGAGATCGGTGAGTGACACCTGAGCTGAAACATGGCCGTACATTAATGAGTCATCCACATATTTTGTAGATTTTTGTGAAATTAAAAACATTAGACAATCTTTATTGTTTCTATTGAACTTTTTGCTTTTCAGTACTTTAGTTTCAAACACAATTTAACAAGCTAACATTTGAATTCATTACAGCTAATGTTTGTTAGCATTTGTTAAAGGGCCCATATTGTGTAAAATACATTTTCTGGGCTTTTACTATCTGTAATGACTTGAAGGGGCCAGTAGGGGGCCTCAGAGTATGAAAACAGTCACTCCGGACTTTTCCCTCAGTTCATTCTAAGAAATATGTTATCGAAACGTCTCGTGTCGTCCTTCCTCCCCCGCATGAGTCATACGGGATCCACTCGTCTCTCAGCCCCACCCAGCCGGTACCAGCCCCACACCAAGCAGACATGTTGCTAAGCTAGCAGCTTGTTAGCTACCACAGGCTAACCACAGGGTTAGGGCTGGTCGCGTGTCACTCAAGTGCAGTCAGCCAATCAGAGGAGGGGCTCAAGAGGCAGATCAGAGGACATGGAAATACACACTGCAGCAGTTTTTTCCACTTGAAACCACTGATATATCATCTTAGGGAACCAATACCTCAAATAAAATCCAAGAAAGGTGTAAAATATGGGCCTTTAACATGTCCTCTCTCCAGGTGTGACCGAGGACACTGTGTGTGTGGGCGTGGCCCGACTCGGCGCCGATGACCAGGTAATTCGTGTGGGGACGTTACGTCAGCTGGTGTCATGTGACCTCGGCGCTCCCCTCCACTCGCTGGTCGTCACAGGTCGACTCCACCCACTGGAGGTGGACATGCTGCGAGTGAACGCAGAACCAAACGCACTGCAGCACCTGCGCATGATTGACAGTTCCACGTACACCTCATAACACACACGTTTGTCTGTAGCACATCAGAGGACCCTCACATTGAAATCTTTTTATTTTTCCTGATACAAACTGTTGATGTAAAAATGTGTTTGATTCAGTTAAACTTGATTAAATTGAGACGTTAACATTTATATTGAATTTCATGAATTTTATCAGAATTTAACAAACTGGTTTTAAGTGATAAATGTATTATTAAACTCTGTTAAACTGATCAATAAAATGGTTGTCACTCATTTTCTGATCAGATCAAATGGATCGATGAGTTTATTATGATAGTGACGATGTCATAACATGTGTGACATCACAGATTTAATCTGTTCAGGTGAACTGAAGCTGCAGATCAATAATCAGATAAAGTGAATTCATTTTATTATTACAGTTGAAAGAAGAAACTGTCACATGACTTGGCACATTAAAAACAAGTGACATCACACTCACCACGGACCAATGAGATGGCAGCGGTGTGGTCCCAGCAGTGATATCAGAAGGGGCGGCGTCTCAGATTGTCTCTGATTCATATAGAAGGCACTTGAGGGCGGGATTACAGTAAAATAATGTGGGGGAGGGGCTTGTAGAGTTCATCAGTTCTCAGTGCCACCCCCCTTACCACTAACCCCCGGTCTCTGTGTGTGGGGGGGTCACCTGCAGCAGCAGATTGAATGTGATTGGTCCCAGTTTCAAAGAAAAGACGGCGCTTCTACATCACCGCTACGTCAATCTGAACGTAGAGCTGTCGAACGCCGGCCTGCGGACAGACGACACATCAGTAAGACTTTAAATTTACAGTAAATAATACACCTAAGACAGGAAATATACAATAAATACTACTGTAAATGCACTTAATAAGAAAATAAGGTGCCTGTGTTAATGCGTAGTGAGTTCAGGTACCTGTGTGAAGATGTGATGAGTCTGGCTCTGGATCCAGCGGGTGTCAGCGTTGGGGG
Organism: Hippoglossus hippoglossus; assembly: GCF_009819705.1. Lineage (NCBI taxonomy): Eukaryota > Metazoa > Chordata > Actinopteri > Pleuronectiformes > Pleuronectidae > Hippoglossus > Hippoglossus hippoglossus. The sequence continues at coordinate 28,320,987 of NC_047154.1, forward strand.
CAACCAGCAGCTTTAATGTCCCGATGTAAACGTCAGTACACAGGGTCCAGAAATGAGGATCCTGCAGGTTGTACACTCCCTGCAGCTGCTGCACCTGAACACAACAAGACACCAGGAACTGGTTGAGTTAATGTCATTGAACATTGGAAATCACAGACACCTGACCTGCAGCGGTCCAGGTGTTGTTGTGGGCGGGACGGTACTCACCCTTTGGTAACACTCTGGCAGAACGTGGTCCAGTGACGGAGGCGTTCTCTGCATCAGGATCTCAATGGAGTCCTTCAATAAGGGCACCACGCTGAGGGTCAGATCAGAGGGACGTGACACTGACACCACTAACAACACACACATATAGATATAGATACACATACAAACATTGTAACTGTACAGACGTGTTTCTCTAAAACACTTTTTGTTTGTTCTGAAGCGTTTCCAGCTGCAGTAACCTGATGCCTGTGGTGGCGTCGAGGCCTCTCACTGACCACAGCTCCGCTGATGCTCTCACACTGCAGCTGCGTTCACTTCCAGCCAATTAAAACCACATCGGCACGCATCAATTCCATTTATCACCAGGGCTTCTGGGAAATCTGACCACTGCATTTACATCACAAGGCCGAGTCCAGGACTGGTTCCAGTTCATACCGGTGGTTTGAGACACTGGAAACGTTAAATGACGGAACATTCTTCACGACTGGAAACATTTTATTGTCTGCATCAGGTTTTTAATGGATTATCTTGATACGCTGGTTTAAGGTCAGTTCTGAGGAACCGGACAGATGATCCGTCAGAGCGTTTAGCTAAAGGGTTCCAAAGGTCCTTTTTAATCTGTTTGGTCCTTTTGTTGTTTAAGAAGTTCTAATGGTCAGTGAAATTGTTTTAGGATCCTTAAGTTGATTCAAGTATTGGATAATAAAAAGGTTTCCGATGTTCTACTGGTTCTGGTCACTGACAGGAGTTTAAGGTTCTTTATGAGGTTCTAGTCACTAATCCTGTTGTGTTGATGTGTTCAGTTCCATCAGCATCTGTTGGACTTGTGTCCTGGGAGAGGATCCTCACATGGGACTGAGCTGTATTCACTGATCACTAAGTTTCTATTTGACTCTAGTTGAGTGAAGAACAGAGGAAGTTGCTCCTTGTTAACAACTATGACACAAATTTGTGAATATGAGACAATACAAATAAAATGTGATTGATGGGATTTTTTTTCTCCTTTTGGTCAAACTAACTCCCTTTTTAATCATTCTCTCACACAGAGGTAACATAGTGTGTGTGAGGTTATGATGCTGTGTGTGAGACCAAGTATGAATTATTTCTCATATGTATATATATATTTGTGGTGGTCACCTGACTCCGATTAGGATGGAGATCAACATGGAGCAGATGGGATCAGCGATCATCAGGTTGTATTTCTGCATCAGCAGAGCAGAGATGATCACACCAATGCTGCCCAGAGTGTCAGCGATGATGTGCAGCAGAACGCCTGCAACACACACACACACACACACACACACACACACACACACACACACACACACACACACACACACACACACACACACACACACACACACACACACACACACACACACACACACACACACACACACACACACACACAATCTCAGCTGCTCAGTTGCATCTGATTTTATTGTGAGATTCTTTTTATTTTCAGTTGAAAAACATCAGATGAGAAGCGTGTGAATGTGATATGTGGTTTTCACTGTGTGGTGTATGAGCGCCCCCCGTTGGCACAGTCAAGTTACATCATTTTTATTTTAGTGTGAAGAAAACCAATGTACTGTGGTTCTGTCATCTTAAGTTTCTAAATAAAGTTGTAGAAACTGAATGTACGGAAAACGGACCTGTTCCCACCGTGACATCAACATGTGATCATGTGACTTGGGGCCTGTTCTACGAAGCGAGGTTACTGGCTTATCAGGGTCAGTTCAGGAGTAACTTTGTGGTTAACCGGTACTGGGGAGGTTAGGTTTAACCCGAGGTCTGCTGCCATGACAACTTACGCTGCAGCTCAACTTTATATATGTAACATATGAATTTAATGAATATATTGTATGTGTGAGTCTGTGTGAGAGAAAGTCGAGGTAGTTTAGTCCCTCGTTCAACTTAATTCTCCACAGGCAACGGCCGATAACGGGAAGGATTAAGCTGAATGTGACTCCGCCTACTGGTCACTACTGACTGACATGTGACTGACATGTGACTGACACCACTGGTTAACAAGTACGTCTGAAGCTTTGGTCACTATCGACTTCAGTTGTGTTGGATTCTGCTGCAACACTGTTTACACCTGAAACTCCAAAAGTGTTTTGTGGACTCAAACACTTCACCCCCCCTCCATCATAGTGTGTGTGTGTGTGTGTGTGTGTGTCTGTCTCACCCTGCAGGATCTGTTTACTGGAGCCGCTCCCCAGTGTGTGCTGCAGTTCGTCTGAAAGAAAGAACATCATCATCATCATGGACGATTGTGACAATGAATATTAGGTCTCTAACAAATCTCGAACAGAAACCACAGACCGACCTCAACGGGGCCGTGTCCTGAACAAGTTGTACACATGACCTTTGTTATTAAAGCGACACGGACGCTTCTCTTTACTTTCCTGAATTGTTGCTTTATGAAGATTCACAGTAAAACCCGGAACACACACACACACACACACACACACACACACACACACACACACACACACACACACACACACACACACACACACACACACACACACACACACACACACACACACACACACACACACACACACACACACACACACACACACACACACGTTTGTGACCTGGTATTAACTCACTGTGACAGTGTGGTTCCTCATGACTGTGTCCGTGACCGTCATGTCCGTGTCCTCCATGTCCGTGACCGTCATGTCCGTGTCCTCCATGTCCGTGTCCTTCATGTCCGTGTCCTTCATGTCCGTGTCCTTCATGTCCGTGTCCTTCATGTCCGTGTCCTTCATGTCCATGCCAGTCGGAATTTTTGCTCTGGTGGTTGTTTCCTCCGTGACCGTGTCCGTGATTCAGACTGCCGTTAAACAGAGAGTGACTGTGACCGTGACCTGAGAGAGAGGTTAAGAGATTAGAGAACCACGGTTCTGCAGTGTGGTTCCACAGAGCTGGGTTCCCCTAAGTGAGGTTCTCCAGCACTTACCTTCGTCTCCATGAGAGTGTCCGTGTCCTCCGTGCTGGAACACAAATATCCCGACCAGGTTCACCATGAGACCGGCGACGGACACAGGAAGTAAACGGTCATGATGAACGTCTGGAGGTTCCAGGGCTCTCTGACAGACAGACAGGTTCAAACTGAGTTTGTGTGTGTCTCTGTGTGTGTGTGTGTGTGTGTGTATATGTGTGTGTCTGTGTGTGTGTTACCTCCACTCCCTCAGAGAAGATGAAAAACGCTGTGAAGATGAGGAAGAGTCCGTTGACGAAGCCGGCTAACACCTCAGCTCTGACATAACTGTAACGCACAGAGACACACAACACAGTCAATGCTGTGTCTGTGTGTCTGACCCGTTGGAGAAGTTGTCGTTACATCTCCACCTGGAGATGTTTTAGTGTGTCTGTGTTGTGTAACTATGTTGTGTCTGACCCGTAGGAGAAGTTGTCGTTACATCTCCACCTGGAAATGACGGACGCTGCGAGACCTGCGAGCAGAGCCGTGCAGTCGAAGAACATGTGGAAGGAGTCTGAGATCAGACCTAAACTGAAGACACACACCACACACATCAGATACACAAAACACATCAGATACACAAAACACATCAGATACACACAACACACAAGTGAGACACAAAACACATCAGATACACACAACACACAAGTGAGACACAAAACACATCAGATACACAAAACACATCAGATACACAAAACACATCAGATACACACAACACACAAGTGAGACACAAAACACATCAGATACACAAAACACATCAGATACACAAAACACATCAGATACACACAACACACACGTCAGACACGACACACGTCAGACACCACGCACACAGTCCCACTAACACATACGTGGCACATCCCGAGGACCTGCGGCCTCACGCCGGGCAGCCCTCGCCTCTGGCGGCCTACCTGTTGCTCCAGATGCCGTATGAGAGCTCCACGAAGGCGAAGGACAGGTTGAGGCAGAGGAAGGCGAACAGGTTCCTGGAGGTTTTATCCGCCAGGATCGACCTGAAACGACAGAGCTCCGTCAGCCTGAGCCCGGGACACACACCGGGACTCACCGGGACTCAGCGGGACCTGAGCCCCGCCACAGTCACACTTCACCCCGTCACTGACCGACAGTCACCACCGACACCATCATTTCACTGATCCACGGACTGACCGAGGCTAGCCGGCTAGCATCAGGCTAACGGTGGCTGTAGCGTCAGCAGAGTTAGCAGAGTTAGCAGAGTTAGCAGGTTAGCAGGTTAGCAGGTTGAGTTTACCTGAACCATCCTGACAGCTTCACCAGCAGGTTCAACTTAGCGGGTTTGTACTCGTCGTCTTTTACAGATAAAGGTAACATGTTAGCACCTGGACACACATACACACACACACACACACACACACTGCTGTACCTAGCTACAGCAAGCTAACTGCCAACTTCCGGTTCACTCACGTTTCACAATAAGGGCCTTGGAAAACATTTCCGGTTTCTCAAACAGCTGATGTTACTGCATATGCTACTGACTAACTACTGACTAACTAACTACTGAATAAGTACTGATGAACTACTGACTAACGTCTGACTAACTATAGAAGCTATGTAACATCCTGTTTTATGGGACGAGGCAGCCATGTTGTTTTATTATTATTATATTTATATGAATAACAGAAATTTAAGTTTAAACTGAAACTGGGGTCCTCTGTCGCCCCTCCTCTTCGCCATTGCAATAGAGCCGCTAGCCATTGCCCTTAGGCAATCGGATGAGTTTTCAGGCATAGTGCGAGGTGGACTTACTCACAAGTTATCCCTCTATGCAGATGACTTGCTATTATATACATCTAACCCTATCTGGCTACAAAATTAATCTCCAGAAGAGTGAAATGTTCCCTCTCAATCAGGCGGCCTCTCAAATTTCCCCATCACATTTCCCATTCAAAGTAGTTAAGAAGGGATTTAAGTACCTTGGAGTAGAAATCACGCCCTCTTTTCCACTGCTATTTATAAAGAACTTTGGGGTGCTCTTGGAAAAGTGTAAACAGGATATGGTGAGATGGTCCAGCCTGCCACTCTCCTTAGTCGGCCGAGTTAACCTAATTAAAATGATTGTGCTACCAAAATTTCTTTACCTCTTCCAAAACATTCCCATCTTAATAAGGAAAACATTTTTTAAAACTTTGGACCGATGCATAGCATCCTTCATCTGGAATGGTAAATCACACAGGATTAAAACGCAATCGCTTGAAAGACCCAAAGGGCTTGCTGGCTTGGCTCTGCCCAATTTTATGTATTATTATTGGGCCTGTAATATCCAGAAAATTTTGTTCTGGATGAAGGACTATCAACCTGACAGCAGTGAGGCCTGGATACATCTTGAGTGCACAGGCGGCCCGGTCCATTTGCGCTCTGTCTTATGCGCTCCGTCCCCTCCGACCCCACATACCCGATTTTTCTCCAACCCAATTGTCCTTAACTCAGTTGGAATCTGGTCACAGTTTAAAAGACATTTCAACCTGTCTACAATGTCAATTCACTCCCCAATTGTCAATAATTACAATTTCCCACCCTCTACCTTGGACTCAGCTTTTAAAATCTGGATGGCCAAAGGCATTACTTCCACACTTAGCCTCTTTTTTCAGGGCAAATTTGGATCATTCGCACAACTCTCTGAGAAGTTTGACCTGCCAAAATCAAATTTTTTTTAGATATCTCTAAGTAAGACATTTTGTGCAGAAAAACATTGCCTCATTTCCAAATTTACCATCAGATAACGCAACTGACAATCTTCTCACTTTGTCTCCGCACCGTAAAGGCTTAATTTCAGTCCTTTACAAGCAAATCTGCAACATCTCCCCCCAGTCACTGCAAGAAACTAGAACACTCTGGGAAGAAGACCTAGGGGAAGTAATGAGAGAGGATCAATGGGAGGCTGCGCTAAACTTAGTACACACATCATCCCCATGCGCTAGACATAGCTTAATTCAACTTAAAATCCTCTTGAGAGTTCACTGGACCAGGGCTAAACTTGCCAAGATTTTCCCTGATGTTGACCCCTCTTGTCCCCGCTGTAAAAGTCAACCAGCTGATCACATACATATGTTCTGGTCCTGCCCTTTCCTCAGAACATTTTGGGCAGACATCTTTCATGCTTACTCTAAAATGTTTGGTGTGGTCATCCCTCCAAACCCATTATGTGCCATTTTTGGCTTTACTGATGAAGCTCGTCCTCTTAAGGGCAGGGCCCATGTTGTCATAGCTTTCACCTCTCTGCTTGCCAGACGTCTGATACTACTCTTATGGAAGGAACAAACACCACCCACATTCAGCAGATGGATTAGAGACACCATGTCTTTCTTGAAACTGGAGAAAATCAGATATACTCTGAAAGGTTCCATACAGAGCTTTGAGAGAACCTGGACCCCTTTCTTGTCGTACTATGAGAGCATACAAAGCCCACTACAAGAGAAAGATTAGATGGCAACCATCCCCCCCCCCCTCTCTCCCCCTTCTTTTTTTTTTTAATTTATTTTTTTTTTTTTTTTTTAATTTAAATTTAAATTTTCTTTCTTTCTTTATTTATTTTTTGCTTTGTCTGGCAGCATTGTTGTATGTAATTGTACTGTAATAACTCAATATTCCTGTATATATGTGTATATATATATATATACATTCTAGATTCTGTCTTAATGTATGTACTTCTGCTGCATGGGGTAGGCTGGCTGGGGGTGGGTGGGTCTTATTGTGGGTAGGGGTATAACCATTAGATTTGTGATGTGTAATTGTATAATTGTATTGATTACCCAAATAACACCAATAAAAACTGTTAAACATAAACTGAAACTGGGAAACTGGAGCCAGAGCTCTGTGTGACCAGCAGGGGGAGTCAGAGCACTGTGTGACCAGCAGGGGGAGTCAGAGCTCTGTGTGACCAGCAGAGGGAGTCAGAGCACTGTGTGACCAGCAGGGGGAGCAGTCAGTAAACATACAGTCTGTGGGTTATTCAGGTAACTTCAGGTTTAATCAACTGGTAAATCACCATGGTAACTGACCTGAGAGAATCAACAGCTCAACTGACCAATCAGAGGAAAGTGAGAAACAATGTTTTATTTGTAATATTTAAATAACAAATGTGACTGTAACTGAACCGACCTGCAGGTGTCACTGTTGTTTCTTCACATTGTGACCTTGTAAATTCATGATGCAGGTTACCATGACAACACCATGTTAGGCGGAAGCCGTCAATCAAACGTATGTGTGTGTTTTCATGGGATTTTAATCTCATCAAACCTTCGTCCGGCTGGAGATTCATATTTGTTACAGACCAGATCCAGATCCAGATTCAGATTCAAATTCAGATCCAGATTATTATTGGCTTTTACACAAAGTTCTGGTTATTAGTCTGCCTTTTACTGGCAACTCTCCAGAACCCGGACCAGAACCAGTATCAGAACCTGCTTTGTGGCTCCTCCTGACTGTGGATCAGATGTAAACTGGATCAGGATCATGTGGTTGTGGAGCTGCTGCTGACGACAGGAAATACCTTCAGATTAAAACGACAAGACGCAGCAGAACACTTCCACTGCTTTTACACAACAGAGGTCAGAGGTCACACAGGCTCAGCATCTCAGCGACAGCTGAAAAACACCAGATGGACCCACAGAAACACACAACACGTTAGCAACACGTTAGCAACACGTTAGCAACACGTTAGCAACACGTGGACGTAGTTTCAGCTGGATCTGTTGGGAGGGTCTCCCAGGCACAGGAGGGGGGGGTTACAAAGTGTTGGTTCATTGTCTGTTTTGTGTCTGTTGTTTTTTATGTGTTTCTGTTGTGTGTCGGCTGTTTCTGTTTGTCTGTTGTGTTTCTCTGTAACCACATTCCGTAAAGAGCCTTGAGATAATGTCTGTTGTCATTCAATGAAAAACAAACAAAAATTCAATTGAATTTTGTGTCGACCTGAGACCTGAGGTCTGTCCCATGAAGCAGGATTTGTTGTTATCAGGTAACTTCAGGTTTAATTCATAGTTTTCAGTTCTACGAAGCTCGTTCAAACAGTTGTAAACCGAGGATCCAGAACCAGGACCAGGATCATGTGGTTGTGGAGCTGCTGCTGACGACAGGAAATACCTTCAGATTAAAATGACAAGACGCAGCAGAACACTTCCACTGCTTTTACACAACAGAGGTCAGAGGTCACACAGGCTCAGCAGCTCAGAGTGGGCTGTAGGAGTGAGGGGGGGGGGGTCACCAAGTGTTGACTCGTTGTGTGTCTGTTGTTTCTGTTGTGTGTCTGTTGTGTTTCTCTGTAAAACCACGTAAAGAGCCTTGAGATAACATTTGTTGTCATTCAATGCAGACAAATAAACTTTGATTCAATTGTGTGTCGACCTGTTGTGACAATAACAAAACACAACAACAACACAAAACAACCAGTAAAACACAAACAGACACAACTGAACAGAAACATTTGCAGCAGGTTGATGTGAAACTGGAGCAGAGGGATCTGTCTATTTCCTGGCACAGTGTCAGTAGTTAAACTGTTGAACAAGCTGAAACAAATTAATTCAGTGTGTGTGTGTGTGTGGGGGTGGGTCCTCTCTAACACAAAGCTCATTGGCTCTTCAGTCCATTGTCATGGAAAATGAAGAGAATCAGACTCTCACAGTCTGGTATATATAACATACATGTAAAATTCATGTTATATGTTCATATTAACATACATGTGAGTTGTGAACTACATTTTCAAAATATATCTCTTTTTTATTCGATTCACTTCATAAAAACTGTTTTTATTTCAGGCTGATTGTTTAGTGTGTTAATATACACACGTGAACACACGTGAACACACGTGAACACACACAAACACACACAAACACACACAAACACACGCGAAACACACGTAAAAAAGGACATTCGCTGACACTGAAGTGTTCAAATCACATATAAAAGTTCCAGTGGGAGAAACGTGTGTGGTGTCTGTGTGTGTGTGTGGTTTCTGAATGAAAATAACAAATAAAATATAATACAGACTTTAACATGTAGTGAGCTGTTTTAAAACACGTTTAACTTAAAGGTCCAGTGTGTAAGATTTAGGTGAAAGGATCTATTGTTAGAAATATAAAATAATCCTAGTAATGTTTTCACTGGTTGTTTCATCTAAATTATACAAATTGTTGTTTTACACTTATATTTACATCAGGAGCAGGTCCTCTCTACTGCAGCAGCCATGTTTTTTAAAGTTTTTATGACGACTGAAGCTACCACAGGTTCTCCACAGGGTGTGTGTTTGTGTGTGTGTGTGTGGGGGGGGGGGCATGACCCTTCAACAATAGATGTCACTACATTCTACACACTGAACCTTTAAGTTACAGTTAATCCTAACACAGCCACAAGGTGGAGCTACAACAGTGTCGACACTATGTGGGAAACAGCTGAGAAAAGGACAACCGTTCAAATAAAGAGACATGTTACATGTATGTTTACCTCACAGTTGAACATGTGTGAGACATAAAATCAAACTCTGCCGACGCAAGCTTGACTAACTAATTAGCGTGATAACGAAGTGGCGTCATACAACAAACATCTTTACAGATGATGAACAAACATAAAACTACATCAGTACATGAGTCACAGCAGGAAACAGAGAAAACTCTTTATGAAGTAAACTGTCGGGAATCGAACCTGACTCTGTTATGATAATTATTAAAGTTCATGTTTTTAACACGTGAACACACACACAGGAAAACATACGTGAACACATGAACACTGAACACGTGAACACTGAACACGTGAACACTGAACACTGAACACGTGAACACTGAACACATGAACACTGAACACGTGAACACTGAACATGTGAACACTGAACACTGAACACGTGAACACTGAACACGTGAACACTGAACACGTGCACACTGAACACGTGAACACTGAACACTGAACACGTGAACACTGAACACGTGCACACTGAACACTGAACACTGAACACTGAACACGTGAACACTGAACACGTGAACACTGAACACTGAACACGTGAACACTGAACATGTGAACACTGAACACTGAACACTGAACACGTGAACACGTGAACACGTGAACACTGAACACGTGAACACTGAACACGTGAACACGTGAACACTGAACATGTGAACACTGAACACTGAACACGTGAATACTGAACATGTGAACACTGAACACGTGAACACTGAACACGTGAACACTGAACACTGAACACTGAACACGTGAACACTGAACACTGAACACGTGAACACTGAACATGTGAACACTGAACACTGAACACGAGAACACTGAACACTGAACACGTGAACACTGAACACGTGAACACTGAACACGTGAACACTGAACATGTGAACACTGAACACGTGAACACTGAACACTGAACACTGAACATGTGAACACGTGAACACTGAACACGTGAACACTGAACACTGAACACGTGAACACTGAACACTGAACACGTGAACACTGAACACGTGAACACTGAACACGTGAACACTGAACACGTGAACACTGAACACGTGAACACACGCTGTAGACAGACTGTTGACAAAGTAAAGTATCTGTGAGTAAGTTCATAGATTGTAAAAAGGAGTCACAGCTGCTGAGCATGCTGGGAAATGACCCATGTGTCAGACTGGAACATTTGAACATGTGATAACGTCAGGAGACAGTTTGACGTATCAGAAGCGTCGTGTTGTAGAGAGACGTTGAAGCCAGCAGGGGGGCTGCAGCCTCAGGCGGAGGGCGGAGCCGAGCGGCTCAGCGAATAGAAACCTCTCTTCCTGAATCTCCTCAGGAAGTCGAGCAGCAGAGAAACAGCAGCTGCAGCGAATATCACGACCGTGACGATGACGACACTGAGACGAGGATGAAGATCACTGCTTCTCTCTGCTGACGAGAAAACAACTTAAAACAACAACTGAACTGGGGTCTCATTTATAAAACAGTGCGTGGGATTCATTCTAAAAGCGTGCACACAAAAGCCGGAAATGGCGTACGTAAAAAAGAAAATTCCTATTTATAAAAACGGATCTGCCTCTTACTCCGCCCTCTACACGCCCATTTCAACCATAAATGGTCAATGCAAAGCACATCATGAATATTAAATTATGCTGCTGACCAATGGGTTTCCACCGTGAGTCCTGACGGAGTCACGGCATCAAGCGATGAGAAGAGGAAGTGAAACTTTCTGACACTGACATGAGGTGTTTGTTAGTGAGGTGGAGGTAAAGAGACATTTTATGGGACAGCAGTGATGTGATTAATAAATAAAATACCCTGATACTCTGCTGCTGTTAACACAGCGAGTGAGAGTGAAGACGATAGAAAGAACCGAGCCGGAAATAAGAAAAGATCCAATTAAAGGTGGAGGCAAAGAAACACACTGTCAGAATGTGAGGGAACTTGTTGAATCTCATGTTCGTGTTTTAATCATCCAAAACTGCAGGATTATTAAATTCAGAGACAGCTGTGATGTCCTCAATCTATAGAATTTAGAAGAATTATATTTATAAGCTTGTGTTTGTCCTGGGATTCGGTTCCCCCCGGTTCCGTCAGTCGATCTAATAGTGACTCAGTTCAGCTCAGAGATCACAGATCTATAGAATCTAGATCAGCTGATCAGTCATCGCTGAAACCCTCGTTTCCCTCCTCCTCCTTCCATTCACCTGCATCCATCACGCAGCATCACGCAGCATCACGCAGCATCACGCAGCATCACGCAGCATCACGATCCAGTGTCACGGCAGTATTTATTTATTTAGAGCACCGGACCGATTCCCTCACATCAGTGGATCCTCACCTCCTGGGATATTGTTTGGAAAGTGAATAGTTTCTCTTGTCAGTGATCTCCAGGTCGCTCTGTGCGCCTGATGGAACAGCCACGTTCACTGCAGTGTTAGAAGATATTATTAAAAACTGTTAATGACTCGGCTCTGTAACTCCGCTGTTTATTATTATCTGAACGCAATTTGCTGTAGTTTTATATATTTTTCAATTGAAGGTTCGTGTGGAACAGTTTTGTCGGGTTAGAGTTCACCACCTCACGTCTGCGTCGCCACTTTCCCGTCTCCAAAACGTTCGTACGCATGAGTCAGAGTTTGTTTTTATAAATCCCAACGTTTGCGTGAGAAGTGGCGTACTCACGTTTCAGACCCCGTTTTGTGCGTACACAAAGGTTATAAATGAGACCCCTGGTCTGTAGTGGTCTGAAAAGCTCTGAACTGTACTGTACTGGTCTGTAGTGGTCTGAACTGCTCTGAACTGTACTGTACTGGTCTGTAGTGGTCTGAACTGCTCTGAACTGTACTGTACTGGTCTGGAGTGGTCTGAACTGCTCTGAACTGTACTGTACTGGTCTGTAGTGGTCTGAACTGCTCTGAACTGTACTGTACTGGTCTGGAGTGGTCTGAGCTGCTCTGAAATGTACTGTACTGGTCTGGAGTGGTCTGGACTGGTCTGGACTGGTCTGGACTGATCTGAACTTGTCTGACCTGTCTGTACGGGTCTGAACTAGTCTGTACTAGTCTGTGCTGGTGTGGAGTGGTCTGGACTGCTCTGAACTGTACTCTCCTGGTCTGTAGTGGTCTGAACTGCGCTGAACTGTACTGTACTGGTCTGGAGTGGTCTGGACTGGTCTGAACTTGTTTGAACCTGTCTGTACGGGTCTGAACCAGTCTGTACTAGTCTGTACTGGTCTGAACTGGTCTGAACTGGTCTAAACTGGTCTAAACTGGTCTGTACTGGTCTGAACCAGTCTGTACTAACCTCTGACACTGATGCTGAAAACTTTGACCTGGTATCCGAGGTCGTTGGTCACGTTGACCTGGTACAATCCAGAGTCTCTGGCCGTGACGTTGACCAATAGGAAGGTGCCGTTGAGGGAAAATAGCTCCATCCCATTGGTCAGTTTCCTCAGAGTCATGGCCGACGGAGGGAAGCTGATAGTTTGACAGCAGACGGTGACGTTTTGCCCCTCGTGGACGACAGTGGACGGCAGGACGAGGACTGTTGTGTTTCTGGGAGAAGCTGAATCACCAGAGATCAGAGGAAGTCATGTGATTAGACAGTGTATGTATCATATATTTCATACTGAGCCCTGATTGGCTGCAGACAAGTCGTGATTTCATAAATGTGCCAGGTGTTGGTGACGCCTGCTGAGATAAACCTGTTGACCTTCTGTTTGACCTTTGACCTTCACATCAACACCTGATACAAGAATCTGGTCATTTCTTTTATTGTTTCAGTTTTATAGTTTTAATATTTGACGTTTAAACGGTTCAGATCTGAGTCGTTTCTGTCGTCAGGGAGACGCTGATGAAACGAGGAGCCGAGAGAAAAACGGAACATCCGCCATCTTTGATTCTGTTTCATGTTTTGACTCTCAGGTTAAAACAGGAGCCTGTAGACACAACTCAGAGCAAAAACTGACCTTTGACCCTGACAGAGCTGGACACCAGCTGTGCTCCGTACGGATTGGACGCTTCACACTGGTAGTAGGCGGAGTCTTCCAGCAAGGCAGAAGACAGGCTGAGGAAGAGTGAGGATGAGGAGGCAGCATCCATTCTCTGAAGCTCCGCCCCATCCCTCCTCAGCACCAGCGTGCTGGGCGGAGCTCCGTCGGAGCTGCAGGTAATGTTCACCTGTTGACCCTCCACCACGTCCTCCTCGGGACTCACAGAGATGGAGGTTCTCCTCGGAGCGTCTGCAACACCAACAGACCAGAACTTAACAGAACTTAAACCTGAATCTGGGTTTAACAAAACCTGATCTGATCCATTTGAACTGAGAAGTTACGACTAAATGATCCTCCTATGCTGAGTTAAAGGTTCCATATGGTAGAATCTCCTACAGGTTCTACAGGTTCTAGAGGTTCTAGAGGGCACCTCCAGCTGTACCAGGGGAGTAACCAGTGCAGCTGAGGGCTGTTAGCTGATTACTACGTATTAACCAACTGAAGAGGAGACAGACTTCCATAATAATGTTAAGTAGTGGGTGCTTGTTGTATGGCTGTGTTTGTGAGACCCCAGTGGCAACATCTCTTGCCACATACAGATTCTACATTTTCTACAGGTCTACATGTTTGACAGGTCTAAAGGTTCTGCAGGCCTACAGATTCTACTGTTCTATATATTCTACAGGCAGGTCCTAAATGTTGTACAGGTCAACAGGTTCTCCAAGTTCTTTTTACAGGTTCTTCAGGTTCAACACTTTTTTCAGGTTCTGCAGGTCCTACATGTTCTACACGTCGAAAGGTTTTACAGGTTTTACAGGTTTACAGGTCTACTGGTCTACCAGTTCTGCAGACTTACAGGTTCTAGAGATCCTACATTTCTAAAGATCTACAGGTTCTACAGGTCTTATAGATTCTACAGGTCCTACAGGTTTAAAGGTCTTGTATCCTCAGACTCACAGTCGACTTGCAGACGGCACGCTCGTCCTCCTGGACCGCCACAGGTTCTACATTTTCTACAGGTCTACAGGATCTACAGGATCTACAGGTCTACAGGTACTACAGGTCTACCTGTTCTACAGGTCCTCCAGGTTCTAGAGGTTTACAGGTCTACAGGTCCTACAGGTTCTACATGTCTACAGGTTAACAGGTCCTACAGGTTTACATGTTCTACATGTCTTACAGATCCTACAGGTTTACAGGTCCTAAATGTCCTACAGTTTTACAGGTCTTGTTTCCTTAGACTCACAGTCGACTTGCAGATGGACGCTTGTCCTCCTGGACCATCACAGGTTCTACATTTTCTACAGGTCTACAGGATCTACAGATCTTTAGGTGCAACAGGTTCTAAACGTTTACAGGTCTAGGGGTTCTACAGGTTTACAGGTTCTACAGGTCTATTACTCCTACAGGTTAACAGGCCCTACAGGTCCTACATGTTCTCTACAGTTTTACAGGTTTCCTCAGTCTCACAGTGGACTTGCAGACGGACACTCGTCCTCCTGGGACCGCCACAGGTCACTGTCATCAGTCAGCAGCTCCGCTTCTGCAGGTCACAACCTGCTGCTCTCGCCTCCACCAGGTGATGAAGAACAGATGAGACATTCTGTAAAGAACCGTAGAACCAAAGGACTCTGACATCAGAGCAGTTTTCCCCAACAGCCAGTGGATCCTCATGGGATTGGTTGAAAAGACATTAATGACATCACAGCGAAGGACGGCCTGCTGACCCAACAGGATGGGACCAGGATTCATCAGAACCGGATCAGATGGAAAACGCTTGCAGAGGATGAAAACAGAGCTACAAATCACCCGTCAGGTTTAGATTCAAAAAACTTTACTCTTAAAACACAGAATTCTCAGGGAACTGGGACAGGAAGTCAGTGTTTGTCCCAGTGAAGACTCATGAGGTCAAAGGTCACTGGAATAAATCATCATGAGCTGTGGTTGATTCAGGAGCCGCCTCCTTCTGAGGCCACGACTGACGCCGTCACAGCAGCGTGACAAGAGCTTTTTATCGGCTCAGGTGGATCTGCCTGAGGTCAAGATCAATCAAATCCAACTTCATTTGTACAACTGTTATTCACAAATCTTATTTCACCTCATAGATCCGAACAATCATGTTCTTAACCTTTGACTGGAGCAAGAAAAAGTGACGAGCGTGCGGGCGGCCGAGCTGAGGTTAACAGGAAATCTTTCGTAGAGCGGATGTCTCATTTAACCGTCGAAGACCGGCCCCTGAATCAGAACTCTGAGTCCACGATATATTCACCATAGTTATTTATAACACGTTAATGAATGAAGTTGGCTCCAGACACCCTACAGCGCCCCCTACAGGGGTCCGGGGTTAAACTGTAACCAGATGAACATCAGCAGGTTAGTAACTGATCAGATCGATAATAAATACATGGGTTAGTTTATAGGTTAGTTTATGGACTAAAGAAGTAAACATCAGTTTGTGTTACTGTCAGCAGCTGATAATTCAACACTGACTCCTTCTGTTTCTGTCTCTGAGCTGTGGGAGGATCCAGTGTTTTTAAAGTTCTCATGTGTGTGTGTGTGTGTGTGTGTGTGTGTTGTGTGTGTGTGTGTGTGGGAGGAAACATCCTGTCTCTCTTAGAACTAAACAGAACTAAACTTTGACTTTGACCTTTGACCTCTGAAGACTGTTAAATAAAATCTCATGTTGTCTGAATAAACTCAACAATTCACTGTTTACACACAAAATATACAACAGTGTCTATATGCAAACACACACAAACATACACATATACACATACATCTATATAACAACAAATCACAAACACCTGGGCTCAGGTGTGTCAGACTCACAGTAGACGTGGACCTGGATGGTTCTGGTCCTGATAACGGTGTCACACTCGGCCTCACAGCTGTAGCCTCCCTGATCCTGGAGGTCAAGGTCCCGCAGGTGGAGCGGGGACAGACCGTCCTGCTGCTGCGTCCTCTGGAGGACGCTACGGTCCTGCTCTGCCCTCTTCCAGGTGAGGGTTGGGGGGTGGAGACACCCGGACGCTCTGCAGGTGACGAGCAGATCTGAACCTCGCTCTGCAGCCAAGACCTGATGACTCACCTCCACCTGCAGAGGGTGAGCTGAAGAACCAGAGAATGTCACCTTTAAAACGTTCAGACATTAAATAAAAGAGGTAGACTTTTATTTTGCTACTTCCTGTTTCTGTCTCTGACCTTTGACCCTGATGGAGCTGGACACCTGCTGTGCTCCGTACTGATTGGACGCTTCACACTTGTAGTGGGCGGAGTCTCGCAGCAAGGATGTAGAGAGGCTGAAGGAGAGTGAGGAAGATGAGGCGGGGTCAGTCCTCTGAAGCTCTGCCCAATCCCTCGTCAGCACCAGCGTGGTGGGCGGAGATCCGTCTGATCGGCAGGTAATGTTGACCTGTTGACCCTCCACCACGTCCTCACCGGGACTCACGGATATGGAGGTGTTGGTGGGTGGAGCTGTGGGGGCGGATACAGGTGTTAAAGTGGGTGACAGGTGGGGGTGGGGCAACAAACCCCCATAATTAAGTGAGCGCACTCTGACCATGAACAGTGACGTCCACCGCAGCGGTCTGGTTTCCCTCACTGTTTCGGGCCTCACACTCGTAGCGTCCAGCGTCAAACAGACTCACCGCCTTGACGACGAGCTGATGGCCACGCCCCCGCAAAAGCGACCGACCGTCTGTCGTCCTGAAGCTCCAGGTGATTGTCGGCTCGGGGTTTCCCACCACTGAACAGCTGACAGTGAGCGAAGAGTTGACCATGACCAGCAACGAGTCCGAGATCAACGTCACGACAGGAGCATCTGCAGAGGATTCAGAGGTCAGATCCTCTAGATCTTGATTCATCTGATCCAGATTCTCAAAATCTGAACCATATCCCTGAGATCTGAACACATCTGGACCAGTTCCAAATCCAGGTCTGAGCAAGACACAGGACTCCGACTCAGGACTCACGGAGCAGGTTGAGGCAGATCGTGGTCTCTCTGGTCCGGATCTTAGGTGGCAGCTTCAGAAGGTTCAGCGTGGCCCTGCAGCTGATGTTGGCCCCCGAGTCCTGGTCCTGAGGAGTGAACCTGTACTCAGACGAGACCAAGCTGGACCCGGGCTCTCCGACCACACTCTGCACGACTCTGTCACCGTTATACCAGGTGAGGTTGAGCAGCTCTGAGGGGTAAAGGTCGGACACCTGACAGGTCAGGGTGGACTCCACCCCCCGTCTCAAGTGGTCCTGGCCTCGGATCAGAGGGGCTGATGGGAGGGCTGGAGTCCGCACAGAGAGAGAAACACACTTTACACACCTGGTCCTTATATGTTGATATATAAAGTGTGTGCGTGTGTGTGTGCAGGAACTCACAGTAAACCTGCACGTTGGTTAGGATCAGCTTCCTGTCTCTTCCACAGTTGACTGTGCACAGCAGAGCACCCTCATGCTCCATCATCACAGGGTCAAAGGTCAACACAGAGCAGCTGGTGTTGGTGGTGACCGCGGCGGTCAGAGGTCGATCCTCGAGCATAGACCAGGAGATGCGCGGCATAATTGGACAATCCTGAACGGAGCAAACCAGCTGCCGACGCTCCGCCAGTCTGAACAGAGGCTGTCTGGGAAACACATCGACCCGCAGACCCTGAACGCACCACGATGACATCAGCAACGCAGCTGATGAGACAAACAACAACAACATCAACAACAGCTGAAAGACAAATAAACAAACTTTAGAAAATGGCTGCAGAGAATAGGGTTTGGTTTGTGAGAGGAACTTGCAAAACTGACAAGACCCGAGGCCGACAGGGGCCATCCGAGGCCAATGGGAGTTATAGGGGGCCAATAGACGGAGGATGGAGGTAGGTTTGGTGGAAAGGTGGCGCTGGGTGTCATCCACATGGAAATTGATGTTCAATTTACGGAAGATATGGCCAAAAGGAAGTAAATAGATGACAAACAGAAGGGGCCCCATGACAGAACCCTGGGGAACACCAGTAGTGACTGGAAATTGCTGGGGGAAATAGGGGCCAATATTTTATCTTATACATATTATTATATCATATTTAGGGCCCGAGCACTCACAGTGCAAGGACCCTATTGGAATTGCTCAGATTATTATTACGGTGCTGGGGCTGGAACAGTGTCTAGAACTGAAAGTGCCAGACACATTTTATTTTTCAATCAAATCAATGAATCAATCACATGTTACTTGTCTCATATTCCCAGTTTGTTTCATCGATGTTAACAAGGAGCAACATCTTCTTCTCTTAACTCAGCTCAGAGTCCCATGTGAGGATCCTCTCCCAGGACACAAGTCCAACAGATGCTGATGGAACTGAACACATCAACACAACAACAGGATTCACTACATGAGAAGAACCAGTTTGTAACTTCATGTTTAAAGTGCTTCTACATAATGTCTGATGGAGATGAAGGAGCAGATGAACTGAGGACTTCCTGATGGTAGAAGATGTGAGGAGACATGTTGTGTATCAAGAAGTCTTGTTGTGATCATAGTCCACCATCAGGATCCATGATCCACCATCATCGTGTTGGCGGGTACGTGGCGGCCTAAGCGCTGTCGCGTCACTTCCCCACTGTCACCAGGCGAGGTGCCGCTCATACGTGCTTGCAAGTCAACTTATACATATTATTGTATTGTATTATTAAATACATACGATTCTATATATAAAATGAATTTGAAACAAAGAGTTTGTGATACAACAGAAACACTGAGACTAAAGATCCTCTGAGTTAAAAACATCACTGATCCATTTCTATAATTAATATTATTAATATTAAGCAGAAGAGGAAGATTGAATTACAGCTTCAAGTTTCCACAGAAGAAGATAAATATGAAATCACTCTTACCTGAGATGATCTGAAAGAAGCTGCACACACATGATACACACATGACGCAGGAGTGAAGGAGAGAAGTGAATGAAAGACAGATCAGTGTCTCCTTCGTTTCGTTCGAGACTGAATCAAAAACATACGCCCCCTGAATCTCACCCCTCTCTCACTCTCTCTCTCTTTGTCTGTGCTGACTGTGCTGACTGTACAGACCATGGTGCCCTCTGCAGGACAGACAGGGACACACCGCACACATCAACATACACACCAGAGCTCTGAACTAAGAAGCAGGATTTGTTATCAGGTTAACTTGCTCGTTCACTTGTTGTCAGGGTAAATCACCATGGTAACTTATGCTGAACAGCTGACCTGCTCCAGGTTAAGTTGGAGATAACAGATCAAACAGTATAAAGCTCCGCCCACTGACCAATCCCTTCCTTTGAACCATGACATCATGTTCTCAGAGGATCCGTGGAGCTGGTGTGGATTGTTGGGAGTCTGTTCGAGACCAGGGTCTTCAGAGACCCACAAGATCCTTTGATGTGATGGTTCAGGCCCCGACACACGTCAACGTGCACACAACATCTGACTGATTAAAACATCAGACTTCTGTCCTGTTTCTACATGCTGACCTGTATCTGTGTGTCTGATACTGACTGATTGATTGATTGACAGACGTCTGATAACAGTGACTCTGTGACCTTCAATTGATCTGACCTGAGTCATCACTGTGTGATGACTCAGTTACGTTGAGGTCATGTGACCAGACTCACAGGGGCCTGTTCTACGAAGCCACTTCAACATGTCCAGGATCTCTTTCAGTTTTCCAGCTGAACTTAACCTGACAGACCCAGTCAGGCTCAGTGGTCACATGACGCTGGTTTAAACTCGTTAAGTTAACTCAGGTTTTCCTCATCAAGATGTGAGCATGTGCACATAAAGGGGCGGGGTTTACTGCATATGACCAATCACAGACATGGACAGTTTGACTGACAGCGGAGCCGAGGATCAAACTGTTGTATTAGAAAATCAGAGGAGAACAAACACATGACCCAGAATAAAAGAAACTCAGTCACAGCTGCTAAATGCAGGAAGAACAGCTGGTAAAACATCTGCGATTGTTTTTATAGTAAAACTGTTCATTAACAAGAGCAGATCTGAATATAATCTCACATGTCATCGATATGTATTCTCATTGTGTCTGACAGTTTTAGTCTTTCAGGTGAGACCCTGGTGGCTTCAAGCTCAGCTGCAGGAAATAAAACACACAAATATACTCTAAGTATTCCCTCTGAGGAGAATCTAGATCTTTCAGAAGCTCATCAGAGGAGCTCAAAGGATCTTGTGGGTCTCTGAAGACCCTGGTCCTCCTCAGAGACTCGAACAATCCACACCAGCTCCACAGATCCTCTAAGAACATGATGTCATGGTTCAAAGGAAGAGACTTATCAGTGGGCGGAGCTTTATACTGTTTGATGTTTTAGCTCCAACTTAACCTGGAGCAGTTTAGCTGTTCAGCATAAGTTACCCCGATTTACCCCGATAACAAGCGAACGAGCTTCATAGGACAGAAAACTCTGAATTAAACCTGAAGTTAACCTGATAACAAAGCCTGCTTCGTAGTTCAGAGCTCTGGTCTCAAACTCTGTGACAGTCGACACAAACGCAAACAGAATCAGAAGAAAGAGATTTTATTTGTGCATCTTCTCAGAAATAAAGTGAATTAAGAAAAAAGGCTACACATGTATTTTGTAACTCATCCCTTCATTATGTTTAAATAAAGTTAGAATTAAGTTTTTTTTTAAAGAATCAGACTGAAGCAACAATTATTAAAATCCCTTCAAAATAAAAGCCCTCTGCAAACTAGAGATAAAGGCACTTTGTGCAGTGAAGCGTTCACTTCTCAGATTTATTGTTGTTAATAATAGTGATAATCACCATTATCATGTGACTGGGGAGAATTAACCAATGGTTGAGCGTCGTTTGTGTTTTTTTTGCTGTTTTAATATCAAACATTTCATTGTTCTTACTCCTTGGAGCTTTTATTTTGAAAGTGTAAGAGGTAGAGTCTCGGACATTAGAATTATTCTCTGATCAATTGATCAGCTTATCTCCAGACAGCCAATCAGCTGACAAATATTTAGCGTCTTCCCAGAAACGAAGTTCTTCCTGAGCTGACTTCTGTCTGATATACATGTTGGACCTCGTCTCAGATTTCATCATTCTCTGAGGACACGTGTCCCAATGCAACACACACACAATACACCAACACACGTCAACACGGACATGTCAACATACACAAAAACAGGCAGACTGCACACTAGGGCTGCACAATAGTAGGAAAACATGCAATAACGCTGTTGAATATCTTCATGACTATAAGACTTGTGATAATAAACAAATGTCTTTCTGCTCTGGCATCACTGCTATAGACCCAATACAGTGAGTAAATAAGTTAAAAACATTATTTCCATTCTATTTATTATTTAATTAATTTAATCTATTTATTATCTATGGCAGCAGGGCTCCTCTGATTGGCCAAATTTATTCACATGTAGAGCGTGAATACTTTTTTGCAATATGTATATCACGTCGATATCGTGGCGATTCATTTTTGATGTATCATGAAGCCCTAATGACCACGTCAACATACACACCAACACGCTCACCACACACACGTGTTGACATCACACGGTGTTAACACACGTTCCACTGGTCAGTAAACACATCATTGCTGGTTTATAAACACACATAATGCCCTGAGTTGTTGCTAATGTTCCGTTTTCGGTTTCTTCTTCTTCCTTCTTTATTGTTGCTATCGATAATAAAATGATTGGATCCTTCACACTGACTCACAAACACAAAGTTAATACTGTAACCATGACGACAGAGCGAGTTGTCGTCAGCTGATCCTTCAGTTCATCGAAAACTCTAAATGATCTTTGTTAAATAAAAATACATTTATATAAAATCTGTCTCTGTATCGACGCGAGTCGATGACATCATCGCATTTACATTCAGTGTAGACAGAGCAGCTGTTCAGCGTCTTCAGCCGCTGCTTCCGTCGCTTCCTTTTCAGGGTCGTCAGGGGAATTGTGGGTAATGTGTCCTCAGGTCAGATCTGTAGTTTTTAGTACTGGATGAAGTCAGACTGAAGAGACTGTAAGAGAGAAGAAAACCCAGTCAGGGAAGGGTGATGCTAACAACAGGATAACTACATGCTAAGAACATGCTAAAAAAACGATGATTGACAGCCGAGACTGACTCAGGATTGGTCGAGAGCACAGTCACTGTTCATCTTTATATATGCTCGCCGACAGTCTCGCCAACTGATTTCTTCCTTCACCACATGAGACGCTCTGATTCGTCATGGTGTGGTTGAGATACATGAGGGGGCGGAGCTTGTTTAAATAAATGATGTGGTTCCTTTAACTCAGCAGCAGCTTCATGTTAGTGTGAGAGAAGAGACACCAACAGACCTGGATCAACCTGAAGAACACGTGAAGCAACCAGGTCATGTGACCTGAACTCGCTGAAGCAACCAGGTCATGTGACCTCTGTTATTGAAACTAATAACTTAGTGAAACACAGGTGAGACACAGGGGAGACCACAGGTGAGACCACAGGGGAGACACAGGTGAGACCACAGGGGAGACCACAGGTGAGACCACAGGTGAGACCACAGGGGAGACCACAGGGGAGACCACAGGGGAGACCACAGGGGAGACCACAGGTGAGGACACACAGGTGAGACCACAGGGGAGACCACAGGGAGACCACAGGGGAGACCACAGGTGAGACCACAGGGGAGACCACAGGGGAAACCACAGGGGAGACCACAGGTGAGACCACAGGGAAACCACAGGTGAGACCACAGGGGAGACCACAGGGGAGACCACAGGTGAGACCACAGGTGAGACCACAGGGGAGCACACAGGGGAGACCACAGGGGAAACCACAGGGGAGACCACAGGTGAGACCACAGGGGAAACCACAGGTGAGACCACAGGGGAGACCACAGGGGAGACCACAGGTGAGACCACAGGGGAGACCACAGGTGAGACCACAGGGGAGACCACAGGGGAGACCACAGGGGAAACCACAGGTGAGACCACAGGGGAGACCACAGGGGAGACCACAGGTGAGACCACAGGTGAGACCACAGGGGAGACCACAGGGGAGACCACAGGGGAGACCACAGGTGAGACCACAGGGGAGACCACAGGTGAGACCACAGGTGAGACCACAGTGAGACCACAGGGGAGACCACAGGTGAGACCACAGGTGAGACCACAGGGGAGACCACAGGTGAGACCACAGGTGTGTTGTGACAGCAGAAGAGAGAGAGCCAACCCAGAGAGAGGGGCGGGGCTAAGCTGCTGCCGTGTCAGAGGACTTACAGGTATGGAGCGGCTCAGGTAGCGTCCTGACGGGCCCTTCATAGCACTGTAGGGCCCAGGGCCTCTGCAAGGGCCCAAGTCCTGGGGCCCTGGGCGGACAAAGCTTTTTCCTGCAGGGGGCACTGTGGAGCTGAACGGACTGCTGTTGTTGTTGACTTCGTGCTGCATACCGCGAGGGCCATTACCATAGCGACAAAGAGAAGACGGGACCAGGGAGGAGGGGCTTAGAGGCAAAGAGGAGGAGGAGGGAGGAGGTGAAGAATAATGATTTGTTGTTTCCTCCTCCACATAAAGGTCAGTCAGAGAGCTGGCCAATCGAGAGCCAAGGGCTGAGCTGATGGGGAGGAGCATATTAACAACATGTTATAAACAAAACAATCAGAGGAAGAGACACAGACACAAGTGATGAAGAGGAGGAGTCACAGATGATGAAGAGGAGGAGACACAGGTGTATGAAGAGGAGGTAGACACAGACACAGGTGATGAAGAGGAGGAGACACAGGTGAAGAAGAGGAGGAGTCACAGACACTGACCTCCTAATATTCGAGGCCGTTGATGACGGACTCCTCCCGATCCTCTTGGCTTGCAGCTGAAGCAGAGGATGATGGGAACCTGAAGGACTTTAGGGGGGAAGGGGGGGGGGCTCCCATCGATAACCTGAATGAACACGCACACACACAGTCATGGTTTTGATGTGTTGTGGGAGGAGTCAAGGACTGGTTCAGACGTGTCATGGTGGCGTGTTGCGGACTGCTGATGTCACATGACTTAACAGGAAGTGGGCGGTACCTGAGCGGCTGAGACGCTGATCTGCTGTGAATCTTCATGTCGTCCATCCTGAAACCAAACACGGAGTTAACATGTTCACTAGCGTTCTGACCACACATGAACTAACCCCCCACCCCTCCTACCTCAGAGGTCCGGTGGTGGTGGGACGGGGGGGCGTCGACTCTTTAACGCTCTTAGTTTGTCTCCCTGAGTCAGAGCGAGCCCACCGTCTGTTAGCTCCCCCTGGTGGATGAAACAAATGCACCATGAGTGTGTGTGTGTGTGTGTGTGTGTTTGTGTGTTTGTGCACTTGTCTATCTATAGTCACAAGACCAATTTTGGTTTAATACGACCATTGGCCTCATTCACTATCACAAGTAAAAATGGTTTGACATCAAAGTTGATGCCAAAAACAGACAAGAATAAAAATAAGGAAGCAGAATATAATATTATCAGTGTTTTAAACTTCATTGTTGCAGAAGAAGCGAACTCCCCGTTCATCCAGAAACATAAATATAATTCAGCAGGTTGTTATAGAGGTGATGAGGATGAAAGGCGTCTATTTCATAGTTATTTAAGACAGACTTGGTGTTAAGGTTAGAATCAGGTTACGTTGTGTGACCTTGTGTAGAAGGTCAGAGGTCGTTGATCTGCTCGTGTTGCTGTTTTGGGCGGAGTTTAAATTGAGGTCGTCCATACTGGTGATGAGGTGAGACACCACCCTCTCCTCAAGCTTGATCTTCTGGGCGCGTTCACTGTCGCCGGAGCAACCACAGCGCCGCCTGCTTCCTGTGAACACACACACACACACACACACACACACACACACACACACACACACACACACACACACACACACACAAACCCACACACACACACACACACACACACACACACACACACACACGTTGTTTGTGACGTTAGAAAATAAAAAGATGAAAACATTCTGTTGTCTCAGTCACAGATGATTTATCCAGACTTTTCTACAATCTAGTTCTTGTTCTGCATCTGGCTATGGTTCTGAATCTAGATCTGAATTGGGTTCTGAATCTAAATCTGGTTCTGGATCTGGATCTTTCCCTCAGTAACTACAAACAACATCCAGTGACTCACTCTTCCAGGAAGTTCTGCTGAGGTCCAATCACAGAGCCCGGTCTGCAGATCCGGATCCAGGCCACGGCCTCGCCCGCTGTGAAGCGATAATGTTTCATCAGGTAACAGCCAATCAGAGTGCCTGTCCTGCCCAGACCAGCTGACAGAGAGAGGGACGTTCAGTCAGATTCACATTATTAACAGACTGAGCCAATAATCTGGAATTACGTCTCGTCCACATCGTCTTTTGTTTTAGTTTCTCTGATTCGGGGAGTAGAGAGAGACAGACGAGAGGAGAGGGACGAGAGGAGAGAGACGGACGAGAGGAGAGAGACGGACGAGAGGAGAGGGACGGACGAGAGGAGAGGGACGGACGAGAGGAGAGGGACGGACGAGAGGAGAGAGACGGACCGAGAGGAAGAGGGACGGACGAGAGGAGAGGGCGAGAGGAGAGAGGACGGACGAGAGGAGAGGGAAGGACGAGAGGAGAGGGACGGACGAGAGAAGAGAGACGGACGAGAGGAGAGAGTACGGACGAGAGGAGAGGACGGACGAGAGGAGAGAGACGGACGAGAGCGAGGAGAGAGGACGGACGAGAGGAGAGGACGGACGAGAGGAGAGGACGGCCGAGAGGAGAGGACGGACGAGGAGGAAGGACGGGACGAGAGGAGAGGGACGGGACGAGAGGAGAGGGACGGAGACGGACGGAGAGGAGAGGGACGAGAGGAGAGAGACGGACGAGAGGAGAGGACGGACGAGAGGAGAGGACGGACGAGAGGAGAGAGGACGACGAGGGAGAGAGACGGACGAGAGGAGAGGGACGGACGAGAGGAGAGGACGGACGAGAGGAGAGAGACGGACGAGAGGGAGAGGGACGACGAGAGCGAGGACGGACGAGAGGAGAGAGACGGACGAGAGGAGAGGGACGGACGAGAGGAGAGGGACGAGAGGAGAGAGACGGACGAGAGGAGAGGGACGGACGAGAGGAGAGGGACGGACGAGAGGAGAGAGACGGACGAGAGGAGAGAGACGGACGAGAGGAGAGGGACGGACGAGAGGAGAGAGACGGACGAGAGGAGAGGGACGGACGAGAGGAGAGGGACGAGAGGAGAGAGACGGACGAGAGGAGAGAGACGGACGAGAGGAGAGGGACGGACGAGAGGAGAGGGACGGACGAGAGGAGAGGGACGGACGAGAGGAGAGGGACGGACGAGAGGAGAGGGACGGACGAGAGGAGAGAGACGGACGAGAGGAGAGAGACGGACGAGAGGAGAGGGACGGACGAGAGGAGAGAGACGGACGAGAGGAGAGAGACGGACGAGAGGAGAGAGACGGACGAGAGGAGAGAGACGGACGAGAGGAGAGAGACGGACGAGAGGAGAGAGACGGACGAGAGGAGAGGGACGGACGAGAGGAGAGAGACGGACGAGAGGAGAGAGACGGACGAGAGGAGAGGGAGGAGGAGAGGAGAGGAGAGAGACGGACGAGAGGAGAGAGACGGACGAGAGGACGGACGAGAGGAGAGAGAGACGAGAGGAGAGACGGACGAGAGGAGAGAGACGGACGAGAGGAGAGGGACGGACGAGAGGAGAGAGACGGACGAGAGGAGAGAGACGGACGAGAGGGACGGACGAGAGGAGAGAGACGGACGAGAGGAGAGGGACGGACGAGAGGAGAGGGACGGACGAGAGGAGAGGACGGACGAGAGGAGAGAGACGGACGAGAGGAGAGAGACGGACGAGAGGAGAGGGACGGACGAGAGGAGAGGGACGGACGAGAGGAGAGAGACGGACGAGAGGAGAGAGAGGACGAGAGGAGAGGGACGGACGAGAGGAGAGAGACAGACGAGAGGGACGGACGAGAGGAGAGAGACGGACGAGAGGGACGGACGAGAGGAGAGGGACGGACGAGAGGAGAGGGACGGACAAGAGGAGAGAGACGGACGAGAGGAGAGAGACAGACGAGAGGGACGGACGAGAGGAGAGGGACGGACGAGAGGAGAGAGACGGACGAGAGGAGAGAGACGGACGAGAGGAGAGAGACGGACGAGAGGGACGGACGAGAGAAGAGAGACGGACATCATCAGAAACAATGAAGGACGTCCTCACCTTTGCAGTGGACGGCCACTGCTCCGTCTGTGCTCTCACAGATGTGCAGGAAGCGGCGTGTGATGGTGTCGCTCGGCGTGCTGCCGTCTACGAAGAAGAGGTCATAGTGGTCGAACCCGGCGTCGGTGAAACGTTTGGAATCGTAGATCTTCTTGTTGAGACGGACGATGGTGGTGACGTTGTGTTTTCTGAAGTAGGGGAAGTACGCCTCGGGGGCATGGAGAGGGTAACCTGCAGGGGGCAGAGCGGGCACAAGTGTTACAGAGGCGTTTATAGTGGGGGGGGGGGGTTAATGATTTTAATTTCATTTCCTGCTCCTGTGTTTGTATGTGCATTAACAATAATATATTATAATAACCCAATTATATGTGTTACATATATATAAATATGTGTGTGTGTTCATGTCTGAAGAGAACATTCTCTGATGGTGGATCCTGATGGTGGATCACAGACTGTGATCATGGACCAGAGATCCTGATGGTGTCAGCTGATCGTGGACTATGATCACAACCAGACTTCTTGATACAAACATGTCTCCTCACATCTTCTACCTTCACTGACAGGAAGTCCTCAGTTCATCTGCTCCTTCATCTCCATCAGACATTATGTAAACACTTTAAACATGAAGTTACAAACTGGTTCTTCTCATGTAGTGAATCCTGTTGTGTTGATGTGTTCCATCAGCGTCTGTTGGACTTGTGTCCTGGGAGACGATCCTCACATGGGACTGAGCTTTATTCACTGATCACTAACTTTCTTTGACTCTTGTTGAGTTAAGAACAGAGGAAGTTGCTCCTTGTTAACATCTATGAGACAAACTGGGAATATGAGACAAACTGGGAATATGAGACAATACAAATAAAATTTAATTGATTGATAGATTGAAGTCACTTCCTGTGAACTTACCGTTCTCCACTTTAGTTTTCGGGTGAGGTCCGCTGAACGCCACAAACTTCCCCGGGACAATCCAGTTCAGGTCTCCGTTCTCCACCCGCTACAGACCAGGAAAGACGAGGTCACACACGTTTCTTCATATAGTTATTCCTTTGGTGTTTCTGTGTCATGTGACTGACGTTGGAGAATGAGTGACCTTCGACCTAGTATTCTTCTATCTGAAGAAGAGTCGAGAGACTCACCTCGTAATGTTCATACTCGTCCACATCAAAGGTCTCGAAGTCAAAGAAGCCGTGCCTGCAGAGCCTGAAACACAACCATTATTATATACACACACCCGTGCTGATGTCTCACACACCCACTGTAAGTGTGTTTGTTTTTACACATCATCATAGTGTGCAGTCGCCAATTGGCTGATTCAGCCAATCAGAGTGAAGAACTCACCTTCCTGATGCCCTGAAGACAGTCAAGCAGAGTGAGACTGTAGCTGCAGTTTCCAAAGGACGCATCCCTGCAGAGACACAAAGTCCTCATCATCAGTGACTCGTGGTCCAGCAGACAATGTGTTTACTTCACTTTATTTCAGTGCTCACTATTTAATCACACAATAACAAGTCTCTCTCTCTCTCTCTCTCCTCTCTCTCTCTGTCTCTGTCTCTGTCTCTCTCTCTCTCTCTCAGTCTCTCTCCCGCTCTCTCTCTCTCTTCTCTCTCTCTCGCTCGCTCTCTCTCTCTCTCTTCTCTCTCTCTCCCCTCTCTCTCTCCTGTCTCTGTCTCTGTCTCTCGTCTCTCTCTCTCTCAGTCTCTCTCTCTCTCTCTCTCTCTCTCTCTCTCTCTTCTCTCTTCTCCTCTCTCTCCCTGCTCTGTCTGTCTGTCTCTCTCTCTCTGTCTCTCTCTCTCTCTCTCTCACTCTCTCAGTCTCTCTCTCTCTCTCTCTCTCTCTCTCTCTCTCTCTCTCTCTCTCTCTCTCTCTCTCTCTCTCTCTCTCTCTCTTCTCTCTTCTCCTTCTCCTCTCCCCTCTCTCTCTCTCTCTCTCTCTCTCTCGTCAGAAGGAGGACTGAGTTTTCAGGAGGTTCCTGAACGTCCCTGCTGGCCACACAGTGACAGAGTTAAAGGTCACAGGTAGAACAGGAAGTAGTGTGGACACTGACCTGAAGGGCAGGTAGGAGGCGTTCGATCCAGAGATCAGAGCTCGGTACGCTTTTCTGGAGTTTTCTTCAAATAAATCACCTGAGACACAAAGACCAGTCATGTGATACATCATGTGACCAGCAGACTAAATCAATTGTGAGTTTTTATCTCAGCTTGTTTAATGTTTAGTCAACAGGAAGAGGAAGTGATGCACTCACAGCGTATCCTCCAATCAGAACAGCAGCGTTGGATCTCTTCCTCTGGTTGAAGCTGGTGTGTAGTGAACGATTCGTTTCCTGGTCAGAGTGAAGGACTGAGGAAGAGGAGCACAGCTTCATCAGGTTTCTGTTGTTTGCGTCTAGATATCTCTGTGCTCATGTGACAGGTCATGTGACAGACAGCGTTTGAAGCGTCACCTGTTTCCTCATTAGTGACTGTTATTGACCTGCAGGTTCTGATCACATGACTGAAATCAACTCGATGACGAGCTGCAGGTGAACAGACCATGACCTCCGACCTCTGTATATAACTCCCACGCTGAAAATTCGACTGACACTCACAGTAAGTGATGTCACCAAATTCAACTTGTTAAAAACATTTGTTTTGTTAGTTATATTTTGTTTGCGTTACAGCTCCTGTTTCATTTGTGCAATGCAACATGGGAAAACTGCGTGATGACTCCACACGCCATATTTAGACTGAACACAGTTTACTGTGAGCAGACACATTTCATTGGATCTGGACCTAAACGTGTTCTGGATCAGAACCAGGACATGTTCAGGGTTCTCTGCTGGTTTCGGGTTGGTTCAGGTACGACTTCCTGTTATGTCCGGTCTGCTTGTTGTTATGACGATCAACAACAGTCAACCAGAGGAATGTCGTCACCATAGCAACAAAAAGACAACACAAAACATACATTTAACAATCTGAAAAAGCTGCAAAGTCGATACACACACATACACACAAAATAAAATACATGCATGATAAATGATACACTTCTTTATACATGTGTCTACTAGAGAAACAAATGAATGAGTAATGAGCTGTGTCAGCTGACTGCGGTCTGTCGTCTTATGGTCGTTTGAGTGAACACGTTACTGGTGATGAAACTTTAATAATGGAGTCATGTATGTCACACTCAGAATGTGATGTTGTGTAACAAGTGTCCTGTTGCATTCTGGACATTCCTGCAATGGGAGGGGTGAAACTCACCTTCAGCTTCTTGTTGAGTTTGCAGCAGAATCTGAACAACATGGACAAGTTGAGAGGCCCGAAGTCTGCATAGAAACTGAGAGACACACAAAGAGACACACACAGAGTCAGAGTGTTCACACAGACACACACAGAGTCAGAGTGTTCATACACACACACACACACACAGAGTCAGAGTGTTCACACAGACACACACACAGAGTGTTCATACACACACACACTCACAGAGTCTTCACACAGACACACACAGAGTCAGAGTGTTCATACACACACACACTCACAGAGTCAGAGTGTTCACACAGACACACACACAGAGTCAGAGTGTTCATACACACACACTCACTCACAGAGTCAGAGTGTTCACACAGACACACACACACAGAGTCAGAGTGTTCATACACACACACACTCAGGGTCAGAGTGTTCATACACACACACACACAGAGTCAGAGTGTTCACACACACACACAGAGTGTTCATATACACACACACACACACACACACACACACACACACACACACACACACACAGACAGACAGAGTCAGAGTGTTCATACATACACACACAGAGTCAGAGTGTTCATACACACACACACACACACACAGAGTCAGAGTGTTCATACACACACACACATACACAGAGTCAGAGTGTTCATACACACACACACACATACACACAGAGAGTCGGAGTGTTCATACACACACACACACACACGCACAGAGTCAGAGTGTTCATACACACACACTCACAGAGTCAGAGTGTTCACACACACACACACAGAGTCAGAGTGTTCATACACACACACACTCACAGAGGCAGAGTGTTCACACACACACACACAGAGTCAGAGTGTTCACACACACACACTCAGAGTCAGAGTGTTCATACACACACACTCAGAGTCAGAGTGTTCATACAGAGTGTTCATACACACACACTCAGAGTGTTCACACACACACAGAGTCAGAGTGTTCACACACACACACACACACAGAGTCAGAGTGTTCACACACACACACACACACACAGAGTCAGAGTGTTCATACACACACACTCACAGAGTCAGAGTGTTCACACACACACACACAGAGTCAGAGTGTTCACACACACACACACACACACACACAGAGTCAGAGTGTTCACACACACACACACACACAGAGTCAGAGTGTTCACACAAACAGAGTCAGAGTGTTCATACACACACACTCAGAGTCAGAGTGTTCACACACACACACACACACACAGAGTCAGAGTGTTCACACACACACACAGAGTCAGAGTGTTCATACACACACACTCACAGAGTCAGAGTGTTCACACACACACACTCAGTCAGAGTGTTCACACACACACACACAGAGAGTCAGAGTGTTCATACACACACGCACACACACACACACACACTCAGAGTGTTCATACACACACACACACACAGAGTCAGTGTTCACACACACACACACAGAGTCAGAGTGTTCACACACACACTCAGAGTCAGAGTGTTCACACACACACACACACACACACACACACACACACAGAGTCAGAGTGTTCACACACACACACACACACACACACACACTCAGAGTCAGAGTGTTCACACACACACACACACACACAGAGTCAGTGTTCACACACACACACACAGAGTCAGCACACACACTCAGAGTAGAGTGTTCACACACACACACACACACACACAGAGTCAGTGTGACCTGGACTCAGTCCTCAGAACACTTGTTCAGATGAAGTCACATGACAACAGATGGTTTGAACTCCCATGATGCAGTGCAGCAGAAGAACATGGACTTACTTCTCGTAGACGAACTCTTCGTCGGTGCAGAAGTAGTGTGTGTTGGCCGTGCTCTTGGGTTTACTGCGTAACGTGGCGAAGTACAGACGCTCTGAAGGAGACAGAGAAACACATTACATCATTTAGCTTTTATCCAAAGTGACTCACAATAAGTGCATCAGGGAACAAAACCAGAACAACAAGAATCATGTGAGTACAATAGCTTCGTCTACACTTCAGTTTCAGTGTAGACGTTCAAAACAAAACACTGACATGTTTAGATTTATACTTTAATCTTATTTGAATCCTTAATTTTAATGTATATTGAGAATTTCCTCTACGAAGGATCAATAAAGCTTCAGCTCATCTTTTCTTCTAAACAAATATCATGATTCCTGTGTTGGATCAATCCTCTGATCAGCTGATCACTTGTTTCTATAGTTTGACTGAACCCTGAGTCTTTGAGTCTTTGAGTCTTACCTCTGATGAACTCTGCCGCCCCCTGCAGCTCGGGGTCCTCACTCATCCTGAACAGGTCTCACTTCCAAACTTCCTCACTGCTAACACGTTAGCCGCTAACATTTAGCAGCAGCAGCCGAACTGTTTGAAAAGTGAAGAGATGTCTGCTCTGTTTCCCATCAGGCAGTGCGGCTGCTCTTCATTCACTCACCAACTTTTTCTTCCGTTTCCGTTGTTTCTTCTTCGCGTTTTAACCGATAAATCTCCCGGTTAGCCTGTTAGCCTGTTAGCATCGCGGCGGCTCGAGTCTGAGACTGTGATTGATCCTCAAGACACGCATTACCATAGTAACGCTCCCTTAGCAACCACAGCCAATCAGCGAGCAGAACGCTCTGTGCTGCCTTCACGGTCAGCTGGGAAACATCAAGTGACTGTTTGTGATGTTTTCAGGACACATTCACGTTTCCAACAGATTTCCTCTGAACGACCGAGAATCGAACTCTGATCATTAGAGACTCTTAACAGACGTCAGGTTAGCGACCTCAGTCACATGCAGGGGGCGACACCGAGTCCAAACTGAAACTGCTTAGGCTCAACGTAAACACAATAAGATTCACGTCAGCAGCAACGACTCCAGGCTTCATAGGTCAGAGGTCACTAAAGTTCATAGGTCAGAGACATGTGACGACCTGTGGTGACGACATGTGATGACTTGTGACGAGATGTGATGACCTGTGACGACATGTGATGACTTGTGACGAGATGTGACGACATGTGATGACTTGTGACGACCTGTGGTGACGACATGTGATGACCTGTGACGACATGTGATGACCTGTGACGACATGTGATGACATGTGACGACCTGTGATGACTTGTGATGACTTGTGACGAGATGTGACGACATGTGATGACTTGTGACGACCTGTGGTGACGACATGTGATGACCTGTGACGACATGTGATGACCTGTGACGACATGTGATGACATGTGACGACCTGTGATGACTTGTGACGACCTGTGGTGACGACATGTGATGACCTGTGACGACATGTGATGACTTGTGACGAGATGTGACGACATGTGATGACTTGTGACGACCTGTGGTGACGACATGTGATGACCTGTGACGACATGTGATGACCTGTGACGACATGTGATGACATGTGACGACCTGTGATGACTTGTGACGACCTGTGGTGACGACATGTGATGACCTGTGACGACATGTGATGACTTGTGACGAGATGTGACGACATGTGATGACTTGTGACGACATGTGACGACCTGTGACGAGATGTGATGACTTGTGACGAGATGTGACGAGATGTGATGACTTGTGACGACTTGTGACGAGATGTGATGACTTGTGACGAGATGTGACGACATGTGACGACATGTGACGAGATGTGACGACATGTGACGACTTGTGATGACATGTGATGACATGTGATGACTTGTGACGACATGTGACGACTTGTGACGACTTGTGATGACTTGTGACGACATGTGATGACATGTGATGACTTGTGATGACTTGTGACGACATGTGATGACATGTGATGACTTGTGATGACTTGTGACGACATGTGATGACTTGTGATGACTTGTGACGACATGTGACGACATGTGATGACTTGTGACGACCTGTAGTGACGACATGTGATGACCTGTGACGAGATGTGATGACTTGTGGTGACGACATGTGATGACTTGTGACGAGATGTGATGACCTGTGACGACATGTGATGACTTGTGATGACCTGTGACGACATGTGACGACATGTGACGACTTGTGATGACTTGTGACGAGATGTGATGACTTGTGGTGACGACATGTGATGACTTGTGACGACATGTGACGACATGTGACGACATGTGATGACTTGTGACGACATGTGACGACATGTGACGACATGTGATGACTTGTGACGACATGTGATGACTTGTGACGACATGTGATGACTTGTGACGACATGTGATGACTTGTGACGACATGTGACGACATGTGATGACTTGTGACGACCTGTAGTGACGACATGTGATGACCTGTGACGAGATGTGACGACCTGTGGTGACGACATGTGATGACTTGTGACGAGATGTGATGACCTGTGACGACATGTGGTGACGACATGTGATGACGTGTGACGACCTGTGACGACCTGTGACGACATGTGATGACATGTGATGACTTGTGACGACCTGTGGTGACGACATGTGATGACCTGTGACGACATGTGACGACCTGTGACGACATGTGATGACTTGTGACGAGATGTGATGACTTGTGACGACCTGTGACGACATGTGACGACCTGTGATGACTTGTGACGACCTGTGACGACATGTGACGACCTGTGATGACTTGTGACGACATGTGATGACTTGTGACGACATGTGACGACATGTGATGACTTGTGACGACCTGTAGTGACGACATGTGATGACCTGTGACGAGATGTGACGACCTGTGGTGACGACATGTGATGACTTGTGACGAGATGTGATGACCTGTGACGACATGTGGTGACGACATGTGATGACGTGTGACGACCTGTGACGACCTGTGACGACATGTGATGACATGTGATGACTTGTGACGACATGTGATGACCTGTGACGACATGTGACGACCTGTGACGACATGTGATGACTTGTGACGAGATGTGATGACTTGTGACGACCTGTGACGACATGTGACGACCTGTGATGACTTGTGACGACCTGTGGTGACGACATGTGACGAGATGTGATGACTTGTGACGACCTGTGACGACATGTGACGACCTGTGATGACTTGTGACGACCTGTGGTGACGACATGTGATGACCTGTGACGAGATGTGATGACTTGTGACGAGATGTGATGACGACATGTGATGACTTGTGACGAGATGTGATGACTTGTGACGAGATGTGATGACGACATGTGATGACTTGTGACGAGATGTGATGACGTGTGACGACCTGTGGTGACGACATGTGATGACTTGTGACGAGATGTGATGACGTGTGACGACCTGTGGTGACGACATGTGATGACCTGTGACGAGATGTGATGACTTGTGACGACCTGTGACGACGTGACGACCTGTGATGACCTGTGATGACTTGTGACGACCTGTGATGACTTGTGACGAGATGTGATGACGTGTGACGAGATGTGATGACGTGTGACGAGATGTGACGAGATGTGATGACTTGTGACGAGATGTGATGACGTGTGACGAGATGTGACGACCTGTGGTGACGACCTGTGATGACTTGTGACGACATGTGACGAGATGTGATGACTTGTGACGAGATGTGATGACGTGTGACGAGATGTGACGACCTGTGGTGACGACATGTGATGACGTGTGACGAGATGTGATGACCTGTGACGACATGTGATGACCTGTGACGACCTGTGGTGACGACATGTGATGACGTGTGACGAGATGTGATGACCTGTGACGACATGTGATGACCTGTGACGACATGTGATGACCTGTGACGACATGTGATGACCTGTGACGACCTGTGACGACCTGTGACGACCTGTATTGACCTGTGACATCATTAGTAACTTCCAACACGACCAGATCCCTGGGGAGATCGCTCGTCCGCCGGGGTCTCAGTGGATTACCATACCGAGCGGGAGACGCAGGAGGCGGTGCAGGGACAGGAGGCAGAAGCGGGGCTACCGAGCCAGTTTTGAAGCCCGCCAAAACAGGTTAAGGCTGGCTCCTTTCAAGCCAGCACTAGCCAGCATCTACCCTACAAACACAAGATCGCTCTGCAATAAGATGGATGAACTGCAGCTTATCATCACGGCACAAAAAGCAATGCGGGATTGCTCAGTACTGTTCATCACTGAGACTTGGCTCAACACAGGGATCCCCACGAGGCTGTGGAGTTAGCAGGCCGCACAGCGCACCGGGAAGACAGGACAAGTGACTCCGGTAAGGTCAAAGGAGGGGGACTGTGCATATACACTAACAACCGGTGGTGTTCTAATGCAACCATTACCGACACACACTGTTCACCAGATGTGGAGTACATTAAAGTGAGACAGTCGTTATTGCTATGGCTGTATACATGCCACCTTGTGCCAACACCAAGCTTGCACTGGACGCCCTGCTAACTACCAACTGGTAAATCACTGACTGCTTACCTAGATGGAATTTTTATAATAGCTGGAGACTTTAATCAAGCAAACCTGAAATCTGTCCTCCCTAACTTTTACCAACATGTGACATGTCCCACGAGAGGTCTAAACACTATAGACCATGTCTACAGCAACGTTAAGGAAGGATACAGGGTCTCCGGCCTCCCCCACTTAGGCCTGTCTGACCATCTATCCCTCTTTCTCACGCCTGCTTACAAACCTCTCATAAGTAACTCGAAACCTCGTGTGAGAATCATATAGACATGGCCTGGGGGGGGCTTCCTCTCAACTCCAGGACTGCTTTGAGCGCACAAACTGGGATTTATTTGTAGAGCAGGGACATAAATGACTACACATCCACAGTTTCTGTTTACATAGAGAACTGTGTTGATTGTATTACAGTTGATAAACGCATCTGGTCCTTCCCAACAACAAACCATAGATGAATAGGGAAGTCAAACTTCTGCTGCTGGAACGCAATACAGCCTTCAGATCAGGAAACAACGATCTCTACAGCACGGCCAGGTCCTATCTGAAGAGAGCCATCAGGGGGGCTAAGGCAGACTACAGGCAGAAGATAGAAGGAGATTTTAGTGATGGAGATCCACGGCGGGCATGGCAAGGCATCCAGCAGCTCACAGAGTACAAAGGCAGTAAAAACAACCATCAGCAGCAGTGACTCCCTGCAGAGGAGCTTAAACCATTTCTCCACTCGCTTGAGATGACTGAAGCAAATCTTGGGAATATATCACCACTAACACCAGACAGCCCAACACTCGCTGTCTGCACAGACGACGTCAGGAGGGTGCTTCGAGGTGTAAACCCCAGGAAAGCTGCTGGTCCTGATGGCTTTCCAGGGAGCGCACTAAGAGACTGTGCAGACCAGCTGGCAGAGGTTTAGGTTCAAACATCTCAATCTCTCCCTGTCAACATGCACTGTCCCAGAATGCCTCAAATCTGCAACCATTGTGCCTATCCCCAAGGAAAGCATCCAATCACCAGCCTTAATGACTACAGACCAGTAGCTCTCACACCCACTGTCATGGAGTGCTTCGAGAAGCTGGTCCAGAGGCACATTAAAGCAGATCTTCCACCCACCCTGGACCAGCACCAGTTTGCCTATAGAACCAACAGGTCAACGGATGCTGCCATCAACACAACACTACACTTTCCCACCTGGAACATCATGGGACACATAGTGAGGATGCTGTTTTAGATTTTAGCTCAGCATTTAACACAATCATCCCCAGCAGAACTGGAGAGCCAACTACTGGGCCTGGGTATGAACCAGCACTTCTGCAGTTGGATGAACAGATCACAGACAGTCAGGATAGGGACCCACCATTCTTCACCCCTGAGAATCAACAACCGGATCCCCACAGGGGTGCATGCTGAGTCCTCTCCTGGTCTCCCTCTACACACATGGTGGTTGGCTTGATACCAATGGTGATGAACTCGCCTACAGGGATGAAGTCCTGCAAAGCTGACAGTAAATGGTGATCCACCAATAACCATAAAACCAAAGGAGATGATCATCAACTTCAGGAAATAGAATGAGGAACCCTGCTCCCCTACACATGAGAGGAGACCCAGTGGAGACTGTGGCCTCCTTAAATTCCTGGGCACCGCACATCTCCCAGGGAACTCACATGGACCACAGACATCAGGACTCTGGTGAAGAAGGCACAGCAGCGGCTGTATTTCCTCAGGACGCTGCAAAGAGCCAAGCTGTCCCAGCAGCTGCTTCTCTCCTTCCATCATTGCTCCATTGAAAGCATCCTCACAAAACAGCATGCTGGTGTGGTTTGTTAGCTGCACTGAGGCAGACATGACGCTCTTCAAAAGAGGAATTAAGACTGCGCAAACAACATCACTGGAACACAGTTACCAACACTAAAGGGACATTGACAAAACGCGTGGTCTCAGCCGAGCCAAAACATAGTCACCACCTCTTTACTCTTGCTGCCCTCTGGGAGGCGCTACAGGTCTTTAAAAACCCGCACTTGCAGGTTCCAGGAAAGTTTCTATCCAAGTACAATTAGAGAACTACATTCTGCTCAAAGGTCCACTGTGAAATAATCAAGTATGGGTTAGGGTTACCCTAACCCAATCACTGCCATCATGTGACACATTTCATAAGTGCAATACAGAACATGTGCAATTTAATTTTTAACTCTTGACTTTTAACTTATTTATATAGTCTTTACATGTCTGTTTTTATGTGTGTATGTGATCCACTGTTTTTGATGTGTGGGTATATGTGTGATCCACTGGAGACACTTAAATTTTGTTGTGCACTGTACAATGACAACAAAGCCATTGAATTGAATTACTGTCCTGAAAACACTCTTGCTGAACGGTAATGAATATTGACGAAGAATTCCCATTTCTGAGTGTATAATGGAGTTGTCCTGTAAGGCATCTTGGATAAGTCTCTTATGTCACTACAATAGTTCTTGTTTCAGAAGGTTGGCGTTACGTTTCCTCTCTTCCTGGCAGACTGCATTAGAGGAGCTACCGATACATGAATAGAGCAGTGATCTGAAGTGGTGCAGGGACATTTCACAGTTTAAAATCTGACAAACAATTGAATCTAGCCACTAACCAGTAGTCAATTCTGGATTTGATTGTGGTTTTGAACCAAGAAAAGAGTCTGCTAGGGAATCTGCCAATCATCTAGAACCATGTTGCAGTCACCACCTAATAAAAACATTTTCTGTAACATATCTTTCTGTAAGTTTCTTTGACCTGTGCAAGTAGGTTTCTATTTTCATAGTGTTGCATTAACCATTTTTTCCAGATTAGATATAGTAGACGGACAATTTTTTACAAAATTGCAACTCCTGCAGATTTGGGTTTACCATGTGAAAAGAGGATGTTATCTCCCCGTTGTGTTGAGCAGAATCTCTCATCCAGATCATTTGAGTGTTTCCTGGAGGAATATACAGTTTTACTCTTACAGTAAAGAAACATGGCTTTTCTTTCTAAATTGTCTCTTAGGCCTCTAGAGTTAACTGTTGAACGTTTAAGGTTGTTTCTCATGACATCAAAGAAAATGGAAAAGATAAATTAAATAACTAAAGTGCAAAATTAGATAAGGTTTTAACAATAACAGAGCTTTGTTGCTCAGGAACTAAAGGCAGGTCCCTAATAGGGATTTGGAATTCGTCACAAAAATAGCATTTTATCAACAGTTCTTAGAATCATGAAGCTCCCATCAGATGTCGGTGGTGAACTCTAAGTCTTAACCACGCGTCCTGCTTGATTTTCAGCCACAGATTCTTCTCTTGCCAGCAGATCTTGCTGCAAGTGGAGCCTTTGTTCTGCTGCATCCCGGTGGAGCCTCCTCTCAATCATGATGACCTGGCGGCGCCGTACTTCTTCTCTCCTCCCGACGCAGTGAACAGAGTCGAACACATCTCCGATCTTCTCATTCAACTGCAGAAAGATTGTGAGGAAGAAGCGCTTCAATCTCTTCCCTGATGTTTTCTCCTTGTTGCTTGAGCCCTCAGAGTCGTAGATTCCAGCAGCGTATCTTCCCACTTTTAATATTCTTTCTTCAAGTCTGAGTGCTCTTTATCTTCCATGTTGGACTTGCTGTACGTTGTATGATGCTGGCAAACACCTCAGATTTCTTTCAGTTGTCTCCCAAAATCTTTAACTTTGTTGTTCAGATATTTTATTGCAGTCTCTGCGAATCTTGCAGCTGCAGGGAAGTTTTCCTCGTTGGCAGCCAACAGTTTTTCTTTTTCTTCTGTGTGGCAATGACGATGTTTCAGAAACGTTTTGAGTCTAATAGGACAATTAGTTCAAGTGTGGGACCGAAACGAAAGGCTCATAAAAGTTGTCATGTGCCCTGTTCGCCATTTTAAATCTCACATTAGATCTTTAGTCTTTTAGTTTGTGTTAAACTCACCTGCAATCAGAGAGATCCAAACACGGTTTGTAGCTGGACCTGGTCCTGACCCCAGCCCTGGTCCTGCCCCTTGTCCTGGCTCCGGCCCTGACCCGAGTCCTGGTCCTGGTTGGAGGATCCGGGGGTCGTCCTGATGTGTACTCCAGGCCCCGGTGACCGCCATACTGCAGGGCTGCAAGCAAACTGTGAGGACAGGGCCGGACTAAGAGGAGGTGTCAGGTGATCCAGATCCAGTTACTTCTGGTTCCAGAGGGGACAGAGGTGTGAGTTTACAGCCTCCTCAGGTTTCAACACACTCAGGTCCGTGCAGCACTTCCTGCTGTACACACTGTACCCGACTGAAAGAGGGACAACAACACACTGACATCACGGAAAAGATGAGACGTGCAGGTCACCTGTCGTCTTCCTGCTGGGACAGAATCTCACCTGTCAGAAACAGACTACAGTTCCCAGAATCCAACACTGGTCACATTTTCAACATGTCACAATATTCATTTCTTCATGATGTCACTGTTTCAGACCACACCCACCTCACCTGTCAGACCCAGCTGTGACCTGCAGCTGACCTCATGTCAGCGCCCCCTGCAGGCCACACAGCTCATCATGGTGTCCCCTGAGTTTCACGTCTTTAAAGTCTTGTTTCCATTTGAACATGTGAACATGTTAAAGTGTTTCTGATGTGTTCGTATGGACATGTGAACTCATCAGAATCTGTGTTTTATCCAATTCGATTTTTTCATGGAACTCAGTAAAAACAGAAACAAAAGTGAATGTTGAAAATACTTTTATTTGTTTTTTACAGTATTTAATGAAACACCCGAGAAGCTGAGCGGATCGGCCATGACAGAGCTGCCGAGTCCAGACAACACAGGCTGCTGTGTTCCGGCTGTTTGTCGGCGGTGTTCCAGGCTACAGGTTGCGGTTCTGGACTCCTGATCCTTGACACTCAATGACGTAGGTTACGCTGGTCAGCTCATCTTCACACTTTGTTATCGTGAACTTTGCCTGAAACATAAAAACATGTGTGAATCCAGATGAAGAGACAGAAACAGCTGGAGGCAGTGATGAGCTCATCACTCAGTGAACCCTGTCGTTTAGTATCTCACTTCAGTCTCAAGGGACAAAAAACGATAATATATATGTAACAAAAATCAAATCACATTTTAATTTACTCGTTACTGACGATTATTTAACATTTTACTAGAAAGTTCTGCTGAGTGCGTGTGATTGAGCGAGTCTGACCGAAGTGAGCTGCTCTGCGATGTGTATGGCCGTCTGCGTGTGCAGCGTCACTGCACCCGTTCTAATCCGAGACGTTCCCTTCGCCAATGCCATGAAGATGATGAGCTGAGGAGGAAGAGGAGGTCATGTGATTCAAAGTGAGGTCACAGTGAGGTCACAGTGAGGTCACAGGCGTGTGTCTCACCTGGTCCTGCAGGAACTCGTCCACGCAGCCATTATGTCGGATGTTTCTCAACAACATCTCAGCTGCTTCAAAACCAATTTCATCAGCATATACACCTGACACACACACACGGAACATAGCAAATACTGTTAGCCACCGGAAATGCGAACATGCTATCTCACAGGACGTTATACCCACAATAGTCTTCACTGCAGCTCAGACAGCTAACCTACAGAAGATAACGACCCGACACCCCCCCAGCACAAAACGTCCTCGGAGGGGCAGCAGCCTGTCACTAACAGTGCTGCTGCATCAAGAGCAAACAGTCACTAAAGCCACTGATTCGGGTTGTTGAACGTGTCGTTACGCTAATGTTTGTGGTAGCTAATTCAGTTGAGATCATTGGTTACCTTGGCAATGCACAAGCATGGAGCTTCTAAAAGGAACAGTGAGAGGAGGGGTGTGTTTGTTTTCAAACTGTTGTTCCTCAGAACCACTATCACCGCCTTTAATGAACAAAACTCTTTAATGACATCATGTAAATGAGGGTTGTTCCCCCTGCTGGTTCAGGTTTATGCTCACCTTTCTTCCCCAGAGCGGAACCTGCGAACATACAACCTGTCGACGACTCAGCAAAGATTCTGAAACGACAGGAACCAATCAGAGAGCAGCACATATATGTCACTGCTGCAGTGTGATGCCGGCAGGTGGTCCAAGCTTACATGATGCCGTTGCCGTTACCGGTGGCCTTCTCTTTCTCCTGCAGCGGCTGAATATTGACGTACAGCTCTTTGATCTCCTTCCTGATGGTTCGAACCGCCGCCGCCGCCATGTCTTTAGCCAACTGAGGAGAAAGTAAACACACGTTAAGTTAACACATCAGTTTTTGAACATTGTCTCTGATTTCTTTGGATCTTGATCTAAAGTTTAGTGATTGTACAGATTGAATTTAAAGATGTTTGCTTAATGACTAGTTCTCTTCTTTCATTTGACATTTCTTTATCACAGATTCACATCAGCATGACTCCTTCACAATAAGAATAAACTACTTTAGTTCCACATCATGTTAAAACATTCAGAAAATAAAACTGTTCACAAACCAGTGAAGAAACACAAGAGGGTAAATCTGAATAATCATTGAATTGTTGGTTTCATAGACAAACACTTGTTCTTTTTACTGTGTAAAGTTGTTGATCCTTTCACCTGCTGTCAATTTAAAAAATAATTTTAAAGTCTTGATTGTATTATATTTTTTAAGGCAAATATGAAAGACATTTTTTCCCCTCTGTTCTCAGGAGGATGGAGATAACGAGCCAAGCTAATGTGTGCTAACTACGCTAATGCATGATACGTTGCTGTGAGCTGTAATTCCACCGCCAGTCAGCAGAGGGCAGAGACTGACCAAGACCTGATTAGATTGAAAGATTTTACAACAGGAAGCAGCATGAACGTGAAGAGCGCT
This sequence comes from Hippoglossus hippoglossus, assembly GCF_009819705.1. NCBI lineage: Eukaryota > Metazoa > Chordata > Actinopteri > Pleuronectiformes > Pleuronectidae > Hippoglossus > Hippoglossus hippoglossus. Next base: position 28,365,298 of record NC_047154.1, read on the forward strand.
CACTCTGACAGAAAATTGCCTTGTTTAGGAGGTCACGTCTCTGTCCTCCATCACTTCCTGTCTGTGACCCTGTGCAATAAAAGCAGTGCTGTAACTTTACCCTGTAGGGCAGGACTCCAGCAACAAAGGCTCGGCCGTGGATCTTGGTGATGTTTCCTCTCTCCATCATGGTGACGGGCTGCAGCTCTTTGATTGGATTTACCTTCACCATCACCTCACCCCCCCCTTTAGGATAGTACCCTCTGAAACACACACACAGTTAATACACACACAGACACACTCAGTCTCTACCATCTCCACTTAACAGACGTGACCTCTGACCTCAGTCTGACGTCACAGTCAAAGTTGACACCGAACTTTTCAACGATGGGTTTAAACACCTGAAGAAGAAACACAGAAAATCAACTGAGTGTGTTTGTATTAACTTTGAGTGTGTATAAAAATGTTGTGAGTTTGTGTGTATTAACTTTGAGTGTGTAGTCAATCTGAGGAGCCATCTCAGCGTTTGTTCCTCCTTTCAGAATCAGCTGTGAGGAGGCGTCAGCGTACAGAGCACAAGGCAACGCAACCTGCAACAGCAGACCCACACTCCTGACACACACACACACACACACACACACACACACACACACACACACACACACACACACACACACACACACACACACACACACACACACATTAGTGATTCTATAAATCGAAACTTTGGTCCTGTTTCAATCTGTGGTTCGTGATGTCAGCTGACGGTGGATGATGATGATTATAACCAGATGACGTAGATAAACAATATAACTGACAATGTCTCCATCATCACATCTGTCATCACTTTATCTCTTAGACTTTTTCTTTTCTACAAAAATTTTAAACATTGATACACCTCTTCATTTATGTTAAACTGTTTTTCTCATCAATGATGGAAACAACTAGGACGTGATCTTCCAGAGGCTGAGGGCGGAGTAACAGAACACAGACGTCAAGTCGGACACTTTTACGACTGGTCGCGTCAGAGACGAGAACAAAGAACGATCTTGCAGCTTTTGAATTGAAATCCTCCTGTTTTGCTTGAAGAACAATGAACAACGAAGTTAACTGAGAACTTTGGTTCATCTGAAAAGGAAAACTAAAGGGTGAGGTGAATTCATTTATTCCACCTGCAGAGGGCGCTCTCACCCCGCTGTCTGCGTGTCGGCCGTGTGGTTTCCAGACCGGATCTGACCTGGAGTCAGACTCACGTCAGTGGAGCTGATGGTGGCTCCCTGCAGAACACCACAACACAGGTCTGAGACCAGCTGCAGGCCGCTGAGGTGCTGTGGCCTGAAAACACACACACACACACACACACACACACACACACACACACACACACACACACACACACACACACACAATATGAATGAACATTTAACAACTAACCGGAGTTAATTTAAATGACAGTGTGTATTGTTGTTTGTTGATGTGTAGTCTAACATTAGCCTGTTAGCTTGTTAGCCTGTGAGCTAACCTGAGCCCCGGTGAGCTCCTGCCGGCTCGGATGTTGCTGATCTTGATGGCCGAGCCGGTGATGCAGCTGAGCGCCGCAGACACACGGAGGATCTGTCCGCCCTGCGGAGGAGACACACCGGGAGAGAGAGCACACATCAGCCGACACTCACCACAGGCTGCTCTGTTAGCCTGCTGCTAGCCTGTTAGCATGATCATTTCTCCGCTAACAAAGAGCGACTCACTCCCTCCATCAAGCTGCCGTCGATCTGCTGCTCCGACCCCGGCTCCGTGTTCAGCGGCTCCGTGTTCAGCGGCTCCATGTTCAGCGGCAAACACTCAGTGATTCCCCGCGAGACGATGACGATGCAGCTTCTTACTCTTACTCTTATTCTTTCTTTTATCTCTTCTTCTTCTGCTGCTTCTTCTGCTGCACTGCTACTGCGGCTGCTGCTTCTTCTTCTTCTACTTCTGCTTCTTCTTCTTCTTCTGGTGCAAACCAGCTTATAGGTGCATTACCGCCACCCTCTGGACTGGAGTGTGGAGCAGCAAACTAAACAGAACTAAACAAAAATGGAATTATCTTCTGAAATCCTGTTTCTCTTAAATAGTTGATGAGAAGATGATCTATATTCTTTGATGTCTTTCCTAACACACTTCTTGTGGGGGGGGGGAGTGATTGAGTCCACAAAGCACTTGGAGTTTCAGGTGTAAACAGTGTTGCAGCAGAATCCAATACATTTGAAGAAAATAGTGACCGATTCTTCAGACGTAATAAAACAACAGAAAAAACATAACCTGCCTCCATATCTGCTCCTGTGAGGTCATCAAGTGTCCACAAGCCCTGACATCCACTAGAGACGAGATCATTGACACCACGTTTTAAGCGTTAGTGTGTGATTTATGTATGATTAAGACTTCTTGATACACAACATGTCTCCTCACATCTTCTACCATCACTGACAGGAAGTCCTCAGTTCATCTGCTCCTTCATCTCCATCAGACATTATGTATAAATACTTTAAACATGATGTTACAAAGTGTTTCTTCTCATCAATGTAGTAAATCCTGTTGATGTGTTCAGTTCCATCAGCATTGTAATGGACATTTTTCATTTGTGGATGTGATGTTGCATGAGCAGACGTGTATGTGGAAGATTGACCAGATTGTTCATCGAAAAGGCAACTTTAGGTTTACGATTATTGCTCAGTGACTTTTACTTCATGGCCTCTTGAAGCCTTAACTTTATGGTGTCTCTTTGCAAATGGTTGGGATCTCACATCTGGGGTCTCACTCCAGGGGTTTTCCACAGAGACATGAAGGCAGGATGTCTCCAACCTGATAAGACATCAGGAGGGTAATAACTACCTGTACACACCCAAGGGGAGGGGCTGTGGGTTATAAGAACACAACTCTCATCTCTGTTCTTTGCTCATTTGCACATGTCATTCAGGTGATGTGTACTGTGAGTCCATCTGCAGATGCTGGATTAAACTTACAGAAAGACAAGTGTTTGACTTTGTGCTTGATTCACAGAAATTGCCACCACAGCATCTTTTGTACTTGATCCTCACGTGACTCTGAACTTTATTCACTGTTCATAAAGTTTCTCTGTAGTTTGACTCTTGTTGAGTAAAGAACAGAGGAAGTTGCTCCTTGTTAACATCTATGAGACAAACTGGGAATATGAGACGAATAAAGTGTGATTGATTAATTGAGGGGACAGACTGAAATAAAAAAAATAAAGGCATTTGAGTCTCAAGGAATTTTTATTTTATAAAACCAGAAGCAGCAGCAAAGTTGATACAGATGAATGAGACACTTATGCTACCCCTGACAGAAATGCTAACCCTGAAGCTAACGCTAACCCTGGCGCTAATGCTAACCCCGAAGCTAATGCTAATATGATATGTCAGGTGTCTCAACATGACAAGTACAAAAGTAAAAAGCTTCAGAAGATACAAAAAAATGGGCCTGGTTTTATTTAACAGGAAGCAGGAAGTGATGTCATATTGTTAAAGGCGTGGTTTAGGTTAGTGGGTGGAGTTAACGTTTTACTTGTATTAATATATTAGATTGTAAAGCAGTGCCCCCTTCAGGATCACATGATGCTGCAGCACTTGCACGCCTGCTTCTCCTTCTGTAAGTCCACCACTCTTCCCTCGGCCTCCCCCGCCGACTCCCTGTTACTTGCTGGCGTCGCCGCTGGAGGTCTGGTGGTTGTCAGTGGGGTGGAGGCGGCGGAGGCAGGGGGATGCTGTGTTGTCTTGGCTCTGCTGTCGCCGTCATCCATCCCTCCTCCTCCCGGTGACGTTTTGCCATCGGCGTCGTCGATGAGCACGAGCTCGGCCGTCACCGTCCCCTGCAGCCCCAGCACCTTCTTGGTCTCAGACTCGTCCTCCACGCTCTGGTATCCCATGAACACCATGGTGACCGGGTTCTCTGCGCTGGCATCTGCCACACTTGGCTCGGAGAGAGGTTTTGCCTCCAGCCCTGTGATCTCCACCGAGATGTGTGGCAGCTCTGGCTCCGCCTCCTCCTGGTACTCCACTGTTGGTATCGAGGTCACCGTGGAAACAGTCTGTGACATCATCAAAGCTTCGTCTGCTTTGAGGATGAGCTCATCAACCTCTGAGGAGCTAAGCAGGTGGACGCCGTCCTCACCGTTCACCTCATGGACGACTAAGAGACAGACACAGGATCAGGAAATCTGCTCATTACAGGTCACAGCTGATCTCCAGCTGAACGACCAATAGAAACTGACGATTCTCCTGCTGCACCAGGATCCACCTGTAGTGATGTCACAATGTACTGTCATACACTGTGACATCACTGCATCCAGGTAAGAAGTTCACCTGAGTACACAACAAGGAAAGAGGCTCTTCAAAGAATCATCAGACCTTCAGCTGGAGACTCGTCACTGTCAGGTAATTAGTAGATGATTGACAGGTGATTGACAGGTGATTGACAGGTGCGTGCGCATGAAGCTGAGTCAGTTTCACTTTCAGAGAAGTCGACATCTTTCGGTATAAATTCTTAATATTTTCAGAGGAAAGTTCAATGTTTAAACCACAGACAGTAAATAAAGATGGACAACATGACGACTGCATCGCCCCCTGGTGTCTGGCTGCAGTATAGGTCATAAACCTCTCCTCCTCCATGTGAGCAGATGGGACCTTGACCAACGAAAAAATATCAAAGTAGACGTTAAATAAAAGTTTGTCAAAAATGTTTTCTGTCATTTCAGGTCGTTCTTATCTCTCTGATGTTTGTTCAAGTGTTTCTGGTCAGTTTGGTTTGAATCAGTTATTTGATGATATAAAAACAAGACGTCATGATTGACAGCTGAGACTGACTCATGATTGGTCAAAAGTGTGATTGATTGATTCTTATTCATGAAAAAGATCCATAGGATAACATGTTTAGGTTAAATAAACTTATTTCCAACATGGTCCCATTATGTCAAGACAATGAATCTAAAACCAAAATAATCTTAAAATCATAAAAGGTACGATTCAATCCGAGAAGAAAATAATTGAATCCACATCAACAAGGAAAAGCCGAAATAAAAAAGTGATGCATATTACTTCAGAACTTAAAATCTTCTCGACCTGGGCGGGGCCTCGATGCCATGCCTCTGCCATCACTGCTGAACAGACTGTTAATGATGTCATCACCACAAGGTGGCAGCGTTTGTATCGGAGATATTTTAGCTTCTGGAGGAAGTGGAGACGTGTCCTTTATTTATAGTCTGTTGTTTATATCTGGAAACTTCTACTAAAGCTCTGCTCCTCTTTCTTTGTTTGTTTGTTTACTGACGTCACCTTTCTGCTCGTCCTCATAAACTTTGACCCCTTGCTGCGAGAGGTCAACAGGAAGTGTGGTGTTAGTGGACAGGACCCGGCTTTCCCCCGTCTGTCTGTCTCGCTCGACCTTAATCTCCACTGAGTACATCGCTGAAAGGGTAGAGACAGACAGACAGATGAAGACAGACAGGTAGAGACAGACAGGTAGAGACAGGCAGATGAAGATAGACAGATGAAGACAGACAGGTAGAGACAGACAGATGAAGACAGACAGGTAGAGACAGACAGATGAAGATAGACCGATGAAGACAGACAGGTAGAGACAGGCAGATGAAGATAGACAGATGAAGACAGACAGGTAGAGACAGACAGATGAAGACAGACAGGTAGAGATAGACAGATGAAGACAGACAGGCAGATGAAGATAGACAGATGAAGACAGACAGGTAGAGACAGACAGATGAAGACAGACAGGTAGAGACAGACAGATGAAGATAGACCGATGAAGACAGACAGGTAGAGACAGGCAGATGAAGATAGACAGATGAAGACAGACAGGTAGAGACAGACAGATGAAGACAGACAGGTAGAGACAGACAGATGAAGATAGACCGATGAAGACAGACAGGTAGAGACAGGCAGATGAAGATAGACCGATGAAGACAGACAGATGAAGATAGACAGATGAAGACAGACAGGTAGAGACAGACAGGTAGAGACAGGCAGATGAAGATAGACAGATGAAGACAGACAGGTAGAGACAGACAGATGAAGATAGACAGATGAAGACAGACAGGTAGAGACAGACAAATGAAGATAGACAGATGAAGACAGACAGGTAGAGACAGACAGGTAGAGACAGACAGATGAAGACAGACAGGTAGAGACAGACAAATGAAGATAGACAGATGAAGACAGACAGGTAGAGACAGACAGATGAAGATAGACAGATGAAGACAAACAGATGAAGACAGACAGGTAGAGATAGACAGATGAAGATAGACAGATGAAGACAGACAGATGAAGACAGACAGGTAGAGATAGACAGATGAAGATAGACAGATGAAGACAGACAGGTAGAGACAGGCAGATGAAGATAGACCGATGAAGACAGACAGATGAAGATAGGCCGATGAAGACAGACAGATGAAGATAGACAGATGAAGACAGACAGGTAGAGACAGACAGATGAAGACAGACAGGTAGAGACAGACAGGTAGAGACAGGCAGATGAAGATAGACAGATGAAGACAGACAGGTAGAGACAGACAGATGAAGATAGACAGATGAAGACAGACAGGTAGAGACAGACAAATGAAGATAGACAGATGAAGACAGACAGGTAGAGACAGACAGATGAAGATAGACAGATGAAGACAAACAGAGGAAGACAGACAGGTAGAGATAGACAGATGAAGATAGACAGATGAAGACAGACAGATGAAGACAGACAGGTAGAGATAGACAGATGAAGATAGACAGATGAAGACAGACAGGTAGAGACAGACAGATGAAGACAGACAGGTAGAGACAGACAGGTAGAGACAGACAGATGAAGACAGACAGGTAGAGACAGACAGATGAAGACAGACAGATGAAGACAGACAGGTAGAGACAGACAGATGAAGATAGACAGATGAAGACAAACAGATGAAGACAGACAGGCAGATGAAGACAGACAGGTAGAGACAGACAGATGAAGACAGACAGATGAAGACAGACAGGTAGAGACAGACAGATGAAGACAGACAGGTAGAGACAGACAGGTAGAGACAGGCAGATGAAGATAGACAGATGAAGACAGACAGGTAGAGACAGACAGATGAAGATAGACAGATGAAGACAGACAGGTAGAGACAGACAAATGAAGATAGACAGATGAAGACAGACAGGTAGAGACAGACAGGTAGAGACAGACAGGTAGAGACAGACAGATGAAGACAGACAGGTAGAGACAGACAGATGAAGACAGACAGGTAGAGACAGACAGATGAAGACAGACAGATGAAGACAGACAGGTAGAGACAGACAGATGAAGACAGACAGGTAGAGACAGACAGATGAAGACAGACAGGTAGAGACAGACAGATGAAGACAGACAGATGAAGACAGACAGGTAGAGACAGACAGATGAAGACAGACAGGTAGAGACAGACAGATGAAGACAGACAGATGAAGACAGACAGGTAGAGACAGACAGATGAAGACAGACAGGTAGAGACAGACAGATGAAGACAGACAGATGAAGACAGACAGGTAGAGACAGACAGATGAAGACAGACAGGTAGAGACAGACAGATGAAGACAGACAGATGAAGACAGACAGGTATAGACAGACAGATGAAGACAGACAGGTAGAGACAGACAGATGAAGACAGACAGGTAGAGACAGACAGATGAAGACAGACAGATGAAGACAGACAGACAGATGAAGACAGACAGGTAGAGACAGACAGATGAAGACAGACAGATGAAGACAGACAGGTAGAGACAGACAGATGAAGACAGACAGATGAAGACAGACAGGTAGAGACAGACAGATGAAGACAGACAGGTAGAGACAGACAGATGAAGACAGACAGGTAGAGACAGACAGGTAGAGACAGACAGATGAAGACAGACAGGTAGAGACAGATCTGAGTGTTTATCACCTCTCTTCATCTCCTCCGTCGTTTCTCTTGATTTGTTCATTCGAGGACTTTTGTGAGCTTTGCAAAGGATCATGGGAAGAAGGAGGAGGAGTCACAGTGAGTCAATCACAACAGACTGTAATCTGATTACTGTATTCATGCTAATATAGATAATTACTGTAATCTGATTACACTGCATTGTGACTACAGAACCCTCAAATGTAATAAATAGTGTAAGATGACTTTTACATTCTGATTACTGCTAACTGAAGAAGATGAAGATGATGAAGATGATGACGATGAAGATAATGAATATGATGATGATGATGATGATGATGAATGATGAAGAGAGCGATGAAGATGATGATGATGAATGATGAAGATGATGATGATGAAGATAATGATGATGTTGATGATGATGATGATGATGATGATGGTGATGATGAAGATAATGATGATGATGATGGTGATGATGATGATGATGAAGATGATGATGATGATTATGAAGATGATGATGATGATGAATGATGAAGATAATGATGATGAAGATGATGATGAAGATGAAGAAAATGATGATGATGATGATGGTGATGAAGATGATGAAGAAAATGAAGATGATGATGAAGATAATGATGATGATGATGATGATGATGAATGATGAAGATGATGGTGAAGATGATGAAGATGATGATGATGAAGAAAATTAAGAAAATTAAGATGGTGATGATGAGGATGGTGATGATGAAGATAAAGATAAAGATAAAGATGATGATGATGATGATGAAGATGATGATGATGATTATGAAGATAATGATGATGATGAAGAAAATGAAGATGATGATGAATGATGAAGATAATGATAATGAAGATGATGATGAAGAAAATGAAGATGAATGATGAAGATGATGAAGAAAATGATGATGATGATGATGGTGATGAAGATGATGAAGATGATGAAGAAAATGAAGATGATGAAGATAATGATGATGATGATGATGATGATGGTGATGAAGATGATGAAGAAAATTAAGATGATGATGATGATGATGATGATGATGATGATGATGAATGATGAAGATGATGGTGAAGATGATGAAGATGATGATGATGAAGAAAATTAAGATGGTGATGATGATGATGATGATGATAAGATTTTTACCTTCATTGGATCCTGTTGACATCTGAAGGAAACATGTTACATGTCACAAAATGAAACCTAAAACTACATCTATAAAAAATTAAACAGCGCCTCCTACAGGTTAAACTGTTACAACACAATATGAACAAAAGCAATACTATAATCTGATCACATATCTGATTAAATCTGCAGAGCCCAGAGGAGAGACTCACCGTGGTTTGTGTTTCAGTCTGACACAGAAGACCGAGCAGCTCCAGTTCCAACCTACAACACACACAAGTTAATTCATCATTATATAATGGATCAGATTAGACCTGTTGATGGTCTCTTCCAGGCTCCTGGTTTTACTTTAGATCAGATTAGATCAGATTATTTGGATCAGATTAGACCTGTTGATGGTCTCCTCCAGGTTCCTGGTCGTGGCCTCGTCCTGCTCCAGTTGTTTCTTGACGTTATCCTGGTCTGGTCCAGCAGAGGGCGCTCCGTCTAGAAGCCATCGCTCCCTCAGAGCCTTTGACTGAACACAGTAAACTCGTCAAACATTTATCTGTATAAATACTATATACAGATAACAGGGCTGCACGATATTAAGAAAACATGCGATATGCGATAACGATGTTTGATATCTGTCTGTCTGTCTCTACCTGTCTCACCTTCAGGTGCTGCAGAGTTCTCCTGTCGTCCTCCAGCTGTCGTTTCCTGCTCTCGACCTCTGTCTGCCACTTCCTCTTCTCCTGAGGCATGATGGGAAACATAGTGAGGCAGACGGCTCCCAGCTGTACATATCAATGGAGCCTGATGAATCTAATCACTTAGTTCAACTTCAGGAACTAACTTAACATTAACTAACCCCAACTATCCAAAACTAACCCAAACTAACCTCAACCCTCTTAAAGAGATCAAGGCCTGGTTGACCCAGAACTTCAGACTCAGCTCATTGTCTCTAAACATCTCAGAGAAACTGACCAGATCATCACCGTGGTTTTAGTTTGGTTTCAGCTCCACTGGGAGGAGCCTGAGTCATTTTGGACCAGAACATGTGACCCACATATTAAACAAGTGTGTGTGTGGTGTGTGTGTGTGTGTGTGTGTGTGTGTGTGTGTGTGTGTGTGTATGTGTGTGTGTACATGTGCATGTGCATGTGCGTGTGTATGTGTGCTCTTGTACAGCTATCATTTTGAGGACCAGTTTGAGTCTTCAACCTATGGAGTGAGTCCTCACTTTGTGACCCCCCCTTTAATGGACTGTTTGGAATAGGTTTAGGTTAAGTTAAGGGTTAGGCATTTCGTTTGGATGGTTGGGGTTAGGGGCTAGGGAATGCATTATGTCAACCCTAACCCTCACTAAGATAGATGTACAAACATGTGTGTGAGTGTGTGTGTGTGTGTGTGTGTGTGTGTGTGTGTGTGTGTGTGTGTGTGTGTGTGTGTGACTCACTGTGATGAGCTGCAGTCGATCCTGCTCACAGAGATCCTGACTTGCCCTGAGAGAGAGAGAGAGAGTGGTTAGGATGTGGGAGGGGGCGGAGCTCTTTACTTTCAGACTGAGTTCCTCAGTTCTCTGGATCTTCTCTGGAGGATCAGACTCAGTTTGTCTTCCTCCTCCTGAGCTCCTGTATAAAGTCTAAATCCAGGAGCAGTGTGAACACAGCAGAGGATCCTCCACTGATTCACTGAGTGAGTGGGGGGGGGGGGGGGAGGAGCTTCTAACACGGGACACAAACATGAAGAAATTAAAACAAATCTCTCTGGTGAAAAAGTGCTGACACACACGATGAAGACACAGACACAAAAACCAGTTTGTAACATCATGTTTAGTATTTATACATAATGTCTGATGGAGATGAAGGAGCAGATGAACTGAGGACTTCCTGTCAGTGAAGGTAGAAGATGTGAGGAGACATGTTGTGTATCAAGAAGTCTGGTTGTGATCATAGTCCTCGATCAGCTGACACCATCAGGATCCATGATGTGGCTGCAGCTTTGATCCTTGATCTACAAACGATGACGCAGCAGGACTCTGGTGAAGAAGTCACGTCAGTAACATGTGTTGATGAGACATTAATGTGATTGAGATGGAGAAGAGGAAAGAGAAGCTCCATGTGTCACGTGTCCCCGACATACTAAACCTACAGCAGCAGAACTAAGGTCCAAGACAAACCTGGACCGGCTCGAACTATAACTTTATCCTAACGGAAGGTTTGAATCTTCAACGTACAGAGGGAGTCTGCCTCCAGAACTGAAACTGAGATGATTCCACAGGAGACGAGCTTGATGCTGAAAGCTCTGGCTCCTCCTCTGCTTTTAGAGACTTTAGGGACAACAGCCTGAATTCTGGGTAAAAAAGTCTCTGATATCTTCCTACGAGGTGCGTTCACTGACCCTCGGACACGCCATGGTGTGGCTACGTCTGCTAGCTTAGCCACTTCCAGTGGACATTTAGGCTTAAAACATAATGATCTTGTTTCCAGTTGAACGTCGGGGCTTGTGGACGCTTGATGTCACCACAGGAGCAGCATGGAGGCTTGTTCTCCTTTTTCTGTTGTGTTATTACGTCTGAAGAAGAGGTCGCCTAGGCAAACACTTCACCCCCCCCCCCTCCATCCGCATAGTGGTGAGTAGATAATGAGGGGATTTTCATTTTTCAGTGAACTATCCCTTTAACAGGCAAGATGGACTATGTGACAACTCTCAAAATTGAAGTTGAATTATCTCTATCGCCCCCTGGTGTCTGGCTGCAGTATAGATCATAAACCCGCCTCCTCGATGTTAGCATATGGGACATGGACCGAACGTAAAAAGTCAAATTAGATGTTAAATAGATCAGAGCAGTACAGATAATGACTTATCTGTCACCTTCACAGAAACGTAAAACAAACGCACAGGAAGTAGCATCAGCCTTCAATAACCTACATTTATCTTATCTTTAAAAAAAGGCCCATGTTTTTAAGAAGAGAGGACTCAACAAAATCTATCATAGAATATGACAAAAAATCTAGAATAGAACATCACAGGAATTCGATCTATTTATTTTATATATCTTTAAATTCCTGGAGTTCATTCAGCTTCATGCTTTTATTTTGAAGAGAAGTTCATGGCTGCTATTGATCACAAATCAGATCCTTCATTAAAAAACTGATCAATGTTATTATAAATTATTGATGTGTGATCTGGTCCAACACGTTCACTTCACTGACTTCACATACACACACACAAACACAGTACACACAGACACACACACACACACAGTACACACAGACACACACACACACAGACACAGAACACACACA